>NC_043715.1:33576178-33581297 GCF_006229205.1 Suricata suricatta | reverse complement strand
TCGCCGCCGCCGCCGCCGCCGCGGGCCGGGCCCCGCTGCCGCGCATGCGCCCTGCCCACCGCCGTCATTGATGCTCGCCGCCTCCCCCCGGGGAGGGGGGAGGGCGGAGGCGACAGAACTTACGTCACGCGCGGTCGCCATGATTATTGAGGGTAGGGAGACGGCTGCGGAGAGGGGCACGGGCGGCTTTCTTTGGTGAGGGCTCAACACTTCCGGGGAGTCGGTGGATGGTGAATCTTTGGTTTTACAGATGGATAAACTGAGACTCTGAGCTAGTTATTGGTATTGAATCAGTGTCACAGGGATTTGGTTTGTCTTTAGACGTGTTGAAGCCCAGACTAGGGCTCTAGCAGTTGAGTTTTCCAGCTTCTCAGAAATTGATAGGCAGATGGTTTTCCTTCCTGAGTTTCCTTTCTTTTCTTCCTTCATCCCTCTCTCCATCCCTCCCACCCTCCCTTCTTTTTATCTTAATCTCTGTATCCATCTTCTCTCTCCCTTTACATTATTCGCTTACCTTTCCTATTTCTTGTTCTTTCAGTAAAAATGGTAACAAGAAAAGAAGAAAGTGGGAATAAGAAGTATGAAGAACTGAAGAACAAAGAAATGATTTTAAAAATTCCGGAGAGTGATTTCTTCCGGGAGTGAGGGAGGGGGATGTGTTATAGTAGAGGTACAAAGAGTCTGGGATTAGGGGGTTCATCCATTTTACTGTGGGACTTGACCAGGCACACCCTAACTCCTCTCCAGCTCTGTTTTCTCATCTCATCATCAGGGGTTGCTTGCATTCAGTTATCTTCAAAGGCTTTTCCAGTCTTACATCCTCCAAGCCCATAAAAACATATAAGATAAAATGAAGGGGTTTTATTTCTCTGGGCTAGATGTCCTGAATATATTAGATAGATAAGGGTCATGGGAATATTACTTCTCTGTGTCTTAATTCCTTATCTGTGAAATGTGGACAACGATAGTATCTCCTATTGTTGTGAAAATTACAACCGTACTTGGACACAGCAAGTCATCGCTAAGGACTAGCTATTACTGTTGATAAATTAGCAATACATTTAAGGTCCCATATTCATGGAAAAGCTTTGTATGGATTATACAGCCATGTTGAACCTGTGGGCCTGGGAGTCCCCTCCATCTTTGTAGATTTCCCCTTGAGGAGAAAGAAGGGGATCTAAAGATGTTACAGTTGGAAATGCCAAAGGTGAACAGCCTTGGTAAGAGGGATTACCAAGGTAAAACCTCTTAGGGATCCAGGCTTTTGGGGTTTTCCATCTGTCTCAGAAACTTAGGCAGGTGTGGTTCCCTCTGCCCCAATTAGAGATGACTCAGCACAGGGAAGAGAACCACTAGTCTCACAAACCAACAAGTTCCTTCTCTCCTGGGCTTTTCCCTCGGTGTCTTCACAACCTGTAGCCTTCCTCTGTCAGGTAGGTGACCTGAGATTGGCTGAGGCAGGTCAGGTGGTGACGATGGCCTTGCTGATAGACTGCACCCAGAGCCAGAGTCAACACTTGTTATTTCCTGTCTTTTTGTTGCACTTACCTTAAATGGAATTGTTATTGTTCAGTGATTGGACAAGGCTTTCCCCAGGGCTGTTCCTGTTTGCTCCCAGTGACTTCCTGGCCAGTGATTCTTAATTGCTTAATTATGAGGGGTGAGGAGAAGCTGCCTTGAAAAAGCACACACAAAGCTACTTCCCCTCCCCCAACAAAAACTCACCCTACACCAACAAAAGTAGTGCACACACACAACCATAAAACAAAGTGGGGCCATTATACTGTGTTCATAAGTCACTGGATTGGTGTATTCCCAGAGATACAGCTCTTGGGTTTTTCCCCCTGTTTAAAAGACTTGCCAGTTCATATCTGGTCAGCATTTCCCTTTAGGGAACTCTCAAGGTTTCCTGAGTGTAGGGAACTAGGAGAGAGGGAGAGAGAAATCCCCTTTTTAAGAAACTCCCTTGCTTCCTGCAATTTCTGAACCACAGCTTTCCTCAGTTGACCAGCCTTGCCTATCTTGGCTAGTCTGACCAGCCCAGGACAACTGATGCCAAAGATGAGACCTTTATGGAGTCTATATTCTGAATACTTTCTTCTAATATTCATAACAATTCATAACAATGAACCAGTATCAAGGGAATCACTTATTTCCCCTTCACCTATTTTCATGGAGGTGGGGGGTGGATTCCTACTCCAGCCCCCAGCAGGGCCAAACTTGGAGGAACACATCCAGCTTCCATCTGCCTCTCCCTTACTCTTCCCCAGGGCAGGAGGCAATTTGTCTGATGCCACGGACCAGTGGCTTTCAGAGAGGGGATGCTATTGTCTGCTGTCTGCGTCTGTCTGCGGTTGCTCATTGTGTCCCTGACTGGGTGAAGTATTTCCACTTCAGCCACATCCTCCAGTCCAGCTTTGTCAGTAATAAAGATGACATTTTGATCTCTACCTGTCTGACGCCTGCTTTTATTTCTCAGTTCTGAATGCAGGAGGGGCAGAAAGTGTTTACTGACCTTCTAAATGCCACCGGTGGTTGCTATTATTGTCACTCCTATTTTAAAGGTGAAGACATAGAAGCATGCAGAGATCTGGGGATGTTTCACAGAGCTGGTAAGTGAAGCGGTGGGGATAGGAATTTCAATCCGGGCAGTCTGACTCTGTGCTGGGGTGCTCATACGTGCTATGCCATAACCTTTATATGCAACCAACCCCTGTTTCTGCCTTTGTGCTGAAGTGAGCAAGGGGAAACGATATGTTCTCATGACCAACCTCCTGATGCTTGGGATCTACTTGCCTTGGGATGCTGTTAAAAACACACATACTTGCATATGTAACGTTGCTTGGCCAACCAGCCAACCAATCTGGTGCTCAAAATGCCCTCCAACTGGAGGTCTCTAGGGTGGTAAGTCTTCCTGGGTTCTTTTTTCAGACACACACATTTTAATATATATGCAAACTGTGCAGTTTTTCTCCTCTCCCTTGTTAATAGTCCAAACCACCATCATCTCTCCTTTGACAACTGTGGGGTGTCCCCCACATTCTTCCTGACCTCTCTCCAAATTTCAGTAGCTACAACTGCTATAAGTTGGGAGAAATTATTTACAAATATGGATGCTGCAGCCAGAGTAATATTCTCAAATTGCAGATTTCTTCAGTCAATCTCTTAAGATCCCACAAGAGCTTCCCTTTAGGCTCAGAATAAAATCCAAACTCCATACTATAGGGGTTTCAGCCTTTGTAAGATCTGTCTCCTGCTTAGTCCACCTCTACTCCTCTCTCCACCTAGCCTAACAGATACTGCCGCAGGGCATTTGCACAAGGATGTTTTCCCCTCCAGCTTTCTTTTCACTTAGTCAACTCCTGCTTTTCCATCAGATCTCAGCTCAAGATCTACTTGTTCAAGAATTCATTCACTGGCTTTTCTGATGAGTCAAATCCTCTTGTCACAGGCCCTCTTGCTCATAACACTGGGATCAGATTTACATGAGCTTGTGGGATTTTTTTTTTTTTGAGAGAGAGGGTACAAGTGAGTGAGGGGCAAAGAGAGAGAGAGAGAGAGAGAGAGAGAAAAGTAGGGCCCATCCAGGGCTCGTGTTTTACCAAATGGGTCTCCAGCTCACCTGATGTGGGACTCGAACTCAGGAACTATGAGATCATGATCTGAGGTGAAATCAGATGCTGAGCGACTGAGCCACCAAGGTGCCCATGATATGATTGACTCATGTCTATCTCCAGATGTCATCAGACTGTCAGCTCCATGAGGGCTGTCACCTCAGGCTGGAGTGAGCTCAAAGTATTTCAGGAATGGCGAGCAGGCGGGCATGCAGGCCTTTATGGCTGGAGAGTGCCGAGACGGGCGGGGGAGGGGAGGGTCACCACAGGAAGAATGAGGCTAGATGGACCAGTTAGATTTTGTGTTTTAAGTATACCTGGAAGCCTTCCTAGGTTTTCAAGCAGCAAATGCACCATTTAATGTGTGCTCTGAGACCTCCCTCCCTTCCTTGGTGGAGGACGCCTGGAGGCCCAGAGTGGACCTGGAAAGAGCACTTAGGGGTTGTTGGTCCTGGAGAGAGATGGTGGTGGATTGGACCAGGGAGGTTGGAGCGGACACAGAGAGGAGGAATCTGAGAGGTGTTTTGGTGGTAAATCCTCACCACTAAAGTACAGGGGGCTTGTTTCTCCTTAGCTGCGGAAAAGCCCTGGTACTTCTGCTCCAGTCTCGTGTTTCTTTCCCTTTATAATTCCTCCGCGTTGGTATTACTCACATTACTGGAACTCCTGTGACATTAGTTCACGCTTCTAAGCTGCGACAGCACTGAGAGTTGTTTATAAAACTCAGTCGTCTCAGGTGGGAACACAGTTTCTGGGCCAAGTGTTACTACATGCCTGCCTGCAATCTACCAGGCCCCAGAGGCCCTGAATCCACAGTATTTTCCCATCACCCTTTACAGCAGGGTTTCTCAACAATGACACGATCGACATTGGGGCCAGATACTTCTTTGTTGTGGTGGCCTACCCTGTGAATTATAGGATGTTGGACAGCATTCCTGGCTTCCCTCTCTAGATGCCGGTAGCACCCTCCTACCCCAGTGGTGACAACACCCAAAATTCCCCAGAGAGTGTGTAATGTCTGGGAGGGGGGAGGGTGTAAAATACCCCACCCCTATCAAGAACCACTGATCTACACATCAGTTCAGGGAAAGCCCTGTTCCTGGGGCTGAGCTCATGGGAATTCTGTCTCCTCTTCCCTTCTGCATGGACACACACACGCACACACACACACCAAATCTAATGAGAGCTCTCTGGGTTCCCTCTGGTATGCTGTCCTGTCTAAATTAAGAATGTAACAACATGGGTTAAGAGGGTCCTGGTCAGATATGTGTCTGCCAAGCAAGTGACTGGGCAACTGACCGCCCATTACCCATCGCTGCTTCTCATCAGCGTATCTATAGAATTCAGTCTTGCCATGCTGCCTATCTGTCTTGAAAGCCTAGATTAAGTCTCACTTTTTCAAAGAAAATGTGCTGGCTTGTTCAATTTCCTGTGGCTGGTTAGGGCAATTGAATGACTAGTTGTTTAATTCATTCATTCATTCAACAAATATTTACAGAATACCT
>NC_043715.1:33568019-33576078 GCF_006229205.1 Suricata suricatta | reverse complement strand
TTTTTTTTTGTATGTATTCATTTTTAAATGTTTATTTATTTTTGAGTGAGAGATAGAGCACATGAGAGTTGGGAGGGGCAGAGCGAGAGGAAGACAGAGGATCTGAAGTAGGCTCCAGGCTCTGCACTGACAGCAGCAAGCCTGACGCGGGGCTCAAACTCATGAACCGTGAGATCATGACCTGAGCCTAAGTCAGATGCACAACTGACTGAGCCACACAGGCGCCCCTGTGTGGGGCATTCTAAAGTCACTGGTGGGGGTGGAAGGTAGGGTAACAGTGACTAAGGTAGTCTGTTTATTTTTCTGGAAGAGCAAGAGAAGGAAAGTAATGTCTACATAATGACAGAATGCTGTCACCACCACGTGGGACAGAAATCAAGTGGTGAGGGGCAGTCAGAAGACTGCAGAGAGCACATATGAGGAAGGGATTGGATGGAATTGCTGTGGCCTGGAAGATGTGCTATCTAAACGTGTGTGTGTGCGTGCATATGTGTGTTTGTGCGTTTGTATTTATATACTGCTTTTCCAAATGCCCCTTACATGCTTGACCCAATACAAAGAACTGGGCTACGTACTCAGCACTTAGAACAGTACATGTTCCACAATTATTGATTGGCCGACTCTACACAAATTATCTCATTTGCCCACTCCCACAAACAACTCCATGAAGTAGGTATTATGCCCATTTTATTTAAAAATCTTTTAAGTTTATTTATTTGTTTTGAGAGAGAGAGAGAGAAGGAGAGAGAAAATCCTAAGCAGGCTCCACACTGTCAACGCAGAGCCCCACATAGGGTTCGATCTCACAAACTTTGAGATCATGATCTCAGCTCAGATCAAGAGTTGGACGCTTAACAGACTGAGCTACCAAGGCACCCCTATTGTGCCCATTTTAAAGATGAGGAAACCAAGACTTAGGAAGGTCAAGTAACTTGTCTGAAGTCTCTACCACTGGGAAGGGGTGGAGCCAGAACTGGCCGACGGGTCTGTAGTATTGACAACTTCTCCACAGAACCAGAAGAGTGCAGGAATGCCTTGGTTCCCCTTGAACTCTCCTGCACCCAAACAAGTACCAGGCTAGTTTGGTGACTTCCCAGGACCAATAATTGGGTCTTATTGACTGAAAGATCTCCAGGACAAGAGGGCACAAATGACTTCTGCACATTCCAGGACTGCAGAACGCAGACAGCAGGAAGGTCTTTCTCCTACTTGACCAGTCTCTCGGTTGTGCTCTGGAGACACGGAAGACACTTTTGGATGTCCTGTTATAAAACTCCTATATGCTCTGGAAGTCAGAGTTGGCCAGGGGACATCTCCTCCTTCTAACAGTCCCAAACTGCAGCCTTGAGAGGCTCTTGGGGCTGTCCCTAACTTAAGGCCCCTTCTAATCCACCCTCTTTGTTGTACAGATGAAGAAACCAAGATTCAGAGAAGAAGTGAATTATCCACAGCCATGACTGTCTTTCCCCACAACTCAATCCAGAGTGGACAAACCTCTTCAATAACAAGGCTCATCCTGGTCTAGAGGGCCTCTCCTTCTCCAGCCTCATCCCCAGATTGCGCTCATCTTTCCTGTGGTCCTTGCCCCTTCCCCACCCGTCGGCTGCCTCCACAGCAGGCAATATGCTGGGGCAGAGGCAAGAGAACCCCTGGCCCCAGGGTGAGGGAGAGGAGATCAGTCCGGCTACAGGGGGCTGGCTGGGTGGCCTCTAAGGACCTCCTCGCCCTGACATGCTATTTTGTGCATTCCGTAAAGCTCCAGGGTGGGACCGGCTCTAGGGAAGCCAGGTCCCCACCCTTCCCCTCCGGCTTTCCAGAGTAAAAAGGAATTGCAGTTTCCGGAAGCATGTGCGTATTTCAGGAAGGTCACGCAGGATGTCCGGGTTCCCTTTGTTCTGCAGGGGAGTCAGCAGCCTGGCCGCCTCTCTCTCTGGCGCGCCATCACCACCTCTTGCTTCGGCTCATTCCACATTCCCGCCAGAGGTAGTAGTGGAATCCCAGCTTTCCCTAAAGTGTGGACAACACACCACTGAGGCAATGGCAGACGAATTTCACTGGTCAGCAGCCAGACTTTTAAGGAATTGTCATTGTTACGTGTTTATTTTACAGTCCCGTTTTTGGCAAGAAATACTGGACTTCCAGTTGTAGCCATAAAACATTTCCCTTATATTAAACTTTAGAAGGTGAGTTGATTTCAAAAAATGTATTAGCCGGATTCTTAACCCGGGTACTGTGTAGAAATGGTCAGAATCACGAAAAGGGATGTGACGGACTCACGTGTGGGAAATACGGGGGAATTGGTGCTTCAGGACCCCCTACGCTGTCCCTTTGTGCAGGGACATGTGCTAAAAGCGGCAACCCTTTCGGAAGACCCACGTCTGAGGATGTGAGAGCTGGCGCTAGGCCGACGGAAGAACCGGCAGGACACGAGGCCTGGCTCCGCCCTTGTCCCTGGGGCCTGGGCGAGCCTCCTCGGCTCCGGGCTGTTTCCCATTTCTGCAAAGAGTAGGCTGCGGCCCTACCAGCTGACACGCTCTCTTTCCTTCCCGCTCCTACCAGCGCTGGAGCTTAGACCAGGGGACACCGTCAGGGGAGACGATTTCACGTTGCAGGCGCACACTCTTGCTCCCGTATCAAATATTTACTGCGCCCTTTTGCGGACGGGACCCCTCGGCTCCACGAAAGCCTGTTTCTCACGTGCTCCCGGTCTCGGCCACCGAAGTCCGGGCCGCCACCTGCTGTCCTGCCGGCGCGAGTGCAGCTTCCGACAGTTGAGAAGGCGTGATTTCAAGTCTCCCTCACTCTGGAGCGAAGGAATCCCCTGGGGGAAGTCTGGGAGGCCGCTCTTTTGGGCACAGGTGGCAAGGCCGAATGGGGATGCAAGGTAAATGGGTCTCTGTGATTGGCAGAAAAGTCTTCCATGGATGGAAGGGCCTCAGAGGGAACCAAAAGAAAATTGGCAACAACTCCATTTAGCCATGCTTTTCTCAAACATAAAGGCTTACAACCAGCACCTCCAGGCAACGAACAGAGACTGTGTCTGCTCCCCTCCGGGATCCCGAGTGTGGAGAGAGCAGCTGGGTAGCTCCGTCAGAGGCACGAGAAAATGGATTGATTGATTAATTTCCTACTTTTCACTCTGGTTTTGCTCTAAGTGGAGAAGAAGGTGTTACAAGAAGGTCTTTGCACAGAGGGCAACATCCTCCATCCAGTCCCACATGTGGGGAAATTGCTCCCCAAAGCTCTCTTTCTCAGCAGTCTCAGTGACGGGGTGGAACTCATCTGTGTCCAGAATGCAACTCTGCATGCCCGTCTGCCTGGATGCTGCCTGCCCAGCGCCTCTTCCACAAAGTCTATTTAGGTTTTCAGTTAGAGGCCGGGATGTGTGGTCCGGGAGCACGGAAGCTTTCTACTTCAGTTGTTCCCTGGCTTTGGTCTATCTCTGAATTAAACAAAGGGGTGTGTTAGAATAGGAGTGCTCAGGCCCCACTCTAGCAGTCTGGGGTGGGGTGGGTTTGGGGTGAGGCCTGGGCGTGTAGATTTCCAACAGGTGCCTGCCTCCCATTCTGGTCCTTGAAAGGTCACGAAGCACTGTCCGAGCTCAAAAGGCACTCCTCTGTCCAGCCTTCTTGTGGATGCAGTGAAAAAATACTTGTCCTTGTGAACCGAAAGCTTACTTTGGGCTAGGTACTGCACTTGGTGCTTTCTGAATTCTCATTTAATGCTTACCACAATGCCTTAGGGACACCATTTTTCTGTGCATCTAAAACTTTCGTTTTTTAGTGTTTATTTTTGAGAGAGAGAGAGAGAGAGAGAGAGAGCGAGCGAGCGAGCATGGGGGGGTGGAGAGGAGAAGGAGACACGAAATTCGAAGCAGCCACCCAGGCTCCCCTTTCTGTGCATTTTAAAAAATATTTTTAATGTTTTATTTATTTTTGAGAGAGAGAGAGAGAGACAGTGTGAGCAGGAGAAGGTCAGAGAGAGAGGGAAACACAAAGTCTGAAGACAGGCTCCAGGCTCTTAGCTAGCTGTCAGCACAGAGACTGACATGGGTCTCGAACCCACAAACTGCGAGATCATGACCTGAGCTGAAGCCGGATGCTCAACCGACTGAGCCACTCAATTCTGATTTCAAAGCACACATTCTATTTTCTTTTTCCAACACAATGATTGATCCTATTTATTTCTATTAGCTGGGCATGATGATTTAAAAGTTAATTTTCAAAATACAAGCAAGACAGTTATGTGGTTCCACAATTCAAAAAAGTATTAAAATGTATTCAGTGCCATTGTACAATACACTTAAGTGTGAATACACTTAACACTACTGTACACTTGGAAATGGTAAAAATGGTGAATTTTATGTTGTGTGTTTTTTTCACTGCAAGTAAAAAGAAAGGCGGTCAGTGGAGGAGCTCTCTGTTGCTCATCTGCCTGGTGACTCCTCACCAAGGGTAACCATAGCCATTAGTTTTAATTTTTTAAAGTTTATTTATTTATTTTGAGAGAACAAGTGGGGGAGGAGCAAAGAGAGAGGAAAAGCGAGAGAATCCCAAGCAAGCTTTGTGCTGACAGCGGGGCTCAAACTCATCAACTGCAAGATCCTGACCTGAGCCGAAATCAGGATGCTCAAGTGACTGAGCCAACCCAGGTACCCCTACTTATTTGTTTTTAATTGAGATGTAATAGACATAGAACATTCTATTAGTTTCAGGAGACAACATTATGATTTGCTATTTGTATATGTTGTAACATCATTACCATCATAAGTCTGGTTGACATCTGTCACCATACATTGTTACAGAAATTTTTTTCTTTTAATTTTTTTAATGTTTTTTTAAATTTATTTTTGATACAGAGAGAGACAGAGCATGAGAGGGGGAGGGGCAGAGAGAGAAGGAGACACAGAACCGGAAGCAGGCTCCAGGCTCTGAGCTAGCTGTCAGCACAGAGCCTGACGTGGGGCTCAAACCCAGGAACGTGAGATTTGACCTGAGCCGAAGTCAGAGGCTTAACCGACTGAGCCACCCAGGTGCCCCGAATTTTTTTTCTTCTGATGTGAACTTTTAAGATCTACCCTAAGAGGGTAGAAACTTTCAAATATGCAATACAGTATTATTAACTATGGTCACCATGGCATACACCACATTTCCAGGACTTGCTTATTTTATTGCTGTAAGTTTATACTTTTTGACATCCTTCATTTATTTGGTCTCCTCTCCCTGCGCCCCACCCACCCAACACCCATCTGTTCTACGTACCTGTGAGCTTGGTTTTCGTGGTGGTTGTTTTTTAGATTCCACCGATAAGTAAGATCATACGGTGTTTTTCTTTCTCTTTCAGACCTCTTTCAGTTAGCATAACGCTCTCGTGTCAATAGTACCCCATTGTGTGTGTGTATGCTTAGGTTGTTTCTACATCTCAGCTATTGTAAATAATGCTGCACCTCATTCCTTTCTTTAACTGCGATAGTGGCTCATTGTATGAGACTATAATTGCTTTCACCCCTTCCCAGCTGGTGGGCACTGAGCTGGTTTCCAGTCTCTTGAAGACACACTGTGAATTCCCACCAAAGAGCCAACTTACCTCACTCAGAGAGTAAACTGTAACTGCAAAGTGAAATGTGTTATTTAGACTCACCCTTGAGAATAGACAGGCCCACATTCAGGACTGGCCACCTTCTCTCTATAAACCCCGTGCTGTTTCTCCTCCAGCGTTGGGATGGACTGCAGTGCCATATGAAGTAGGGGATGTGCATTTCAGGGCCCTGTGGTACAAATGAAGCGTCTTCACACATTGCAGTCACCCACGTCGTGGTCAGCTCACAACATGAGAGGCTTTTGGAAGAGAGGGCCCAGCAGGTACACAGCCCCCATCTCCTTGCCCTCTCTGGGCTCGTGGGTGGGGTGTGGGTGGTGTCACTCAAGATATCAAGTTTTTGTGGGGGGGAAGGTGCGTGTAGGTGAGATAATGTGAGTTGTGGGCGGGAATGCTGGAGGGCTGCGTCTTGCTGCCCCACGTGGTGATGATCACCCCCCAGGAAGGCTCTGATGGCCTTCCCATCAGCACTGTCTCTCCCTCTCTCATTAAACTGTGAGTTGCTTAAAGGCCAAAGTGGGGACTCATTTGTCCCTGCAGCTCTCACAGCCTGGGAAGTTTGACCTGGATGCAGGCAGTGCCTGAGTACTTCCCACAGGTGCCCGCAGAACACTGCATTCAATTACTCAGTTAATCCTCCTAACAACTCCCAGATGAAGTGCTATGTTACTCCCAGTTTTGAGATGAAGAAAATGACGCACAGAGAGGTCGAACCACCCATCCAAGTGACACAGCTCCTAACTGGCAGCGCTGAGATTGTGAATCCGGGCAGTTTGGCTCCAGCATCTGCCTTTTTTGCTGCTCTGCTATGGCCTCCTCAGTGATCTGTTCCCTTTGTCTTGCAAAGTTAGGGAGGAAAGGGGATGGTGTTTACTTAAATCAACCTAAAATAACAACATTTGATTTAGCAAAAGTGTATTGTGAGTCCTGATTCTGTTACTAATTAGCTGTTACAATTTTGGACGGGTTACTTCATGTTTTTGTTTCTCACCCATAAAACAGGGACAATGGCATTGATTGCAAGGGGCTAATTTGAGGGGGAGTGAACTAGTCTGCAGTCAGCATGCGGCATGCTGGGTCCATGTGTCGGGCCATGGGCCCGGTCCTCCATGTTCATGGTGCACGGCTAAGCAGCATGTGCATCACCTGAACACTTGTGAGAAACGCAGAATCCCAGGCCCCACCACAGACCTGCTGAACCAGAGTCTGCATGTAGGGAGGTACCCACGTGGCTTATGTGTGCTGTAAAGTCCTAGAAAGCCCGGCCCTGCAGCAGTGGCTTCCAGTCACCCACTTCCATCACACTCCCAGGTGCAACTTCTGACCCCCGGGGCTGGGGTGTGTGGAGGTGGCAGACAACACAATTCTACTAGCTCATTTAATCTCTTCTGGAGGTTGGTGATCAGCAGGCATGGAGACCCAGCTGTAAGAGGCAACAGAGGCGAATGAATGAAGCAGTTTCTGCACTTTTGATGTGACAGAGAGGACATGTTTTTGGTTGGAGTGCCCAACCTTTGTCATCTTTTTCCGGGTCCCCCTTCCATCCTTGCCCCACATAGCATTTTGAGAAACAAGAGCTTTAGTGACTCAGGAAGGAAGGGTGGTCAGAGACAAGAGTGCCACCCTGTGGCAAGATCCTGGCATTACCACTCAGAACACAGCTGGTAAAGTTAAGGACAGACTTCTGTCTGTGATCATATGGACAGTAATAGCTAAATGGTATTGAGCTTTTGCCATGTGCCAGACACCATGCCTGGCCACCCTCATGGATTTATTTATGTAAAACTCACAAGAGAATTAAGTAGGTACGGTTGTCGCCATATTGCAGGCCCGGGGGTAGCAGAGATTGGGATAAATGTAGCAACTAGCTCAGGGCTCTGGGTACGCAAGGCTGGAGTTGGGAGGGTACTCAGGGCAGCCTGGTTCCAGGGCCCACTGTCCTACATTAGTTTCGATATATTTCTTCAGTGGCAAGAGAGGGAGCCTTTTCTGGCACAGACCTCCTGGTTTTAGACTCTATTTAAGCGTGTGCTACTTGGTTTCCTGGAGCAGGCAGCGAGTTCTGGGGCAGGCATCAGAGACCGGCGCTGGCATGAGCTCTCCTCCCTCTCAAGGAGTCTCAGGCATGTGTTTTCTGAGTTTGTAGGAGAGGGGATAATAATATTTGAGCAGTTTACCTTTTAATGTCTTTGCAAGGAAGCCTTTGGGAAACAGAAAATTGGACTGAAAATTACATGGCAGTGGGAAAGGCAAGGTGGTGTCTGATATTCTCAGGGAATAAAAGGTTAAAAATGTGTGATTCGAACCAGCCGCGTTAGTCAGAACAGACGATTATGCTGGGTTAATAATAAACCCTCACATCGCAGCAGCTGAAAGGAACAGAGTTTCTCTGCCATCGGTGATGCAGGCACACAGTCGGGCTCAGCTCCCCTGGGTCCCTCAGGGCCGCTCCGACAGAGGC
>NC_043715.1:33550839-33567919 GCF_006229205.1 Suricata suricatta | reverse complement strand
GTGAAGATATGGAGAAAAAGGAACCCTCATGCCCTGTTGGTGGGAATGCAATCTGGTGTAGCCAGTGTAGCCACTCTGGGAAACAGTGTGGGATTTCTTCAAAAGTTAAAAATAGGACTACGCTATGATCCAGCAATTGCACTACTAGGTATCTACCCCAAGAATACAAAAACACCAATTCAAAGGGATACATGCATCCTTATGTTTATAGCAGCTTTATTTACAATAGCCAAGGGGCGCCTGGGGGGCTCAGTCAGTTAAGTGTCTGACTTCAGCTCAGGTCATGATCTCACAGTTTGTGGGTTTGGGTCGTGTATCGGGTTCTGTGCTGACAGCTCAGAGCCTGGAGCCTGCTTCGGATTCTGTGTCTCCCTCTCTCTCTGCCCCTTCCTTGCTCATACTCTTGTCTCTCTCTAAAAAATAAACATCAAAAAATTACAGTAGCCAAGATATGGAAACAGTTCAAGTGTCCATTGAGTGATGAATGGATAAAGAAGATGTGGTATATATATATACAGTGGAATATTATTCAGCCATAAAAAGAATGAAATGTCACCATTTGTAATGATGTGGATGGAGCTAAAAAGTATGATGATAAGCGAAATAAGTCAGAGAAAAACAAGGACCATATGATTTCACTCATGTGTAGAATTTCAGGAACAAAACAAAGGGAAAAATAGCAGAGAGAGAGACAGAGAAACCAAGAAACAGACTCTTAGCTATTGAGAACTGATGATTACAAGAAAGGAGGTGGGCAGGTGATGGGTTAAACAGGTGATGGGGATTAAGGAGGGCACGTGTGATGAGCACCAGGGGCTGTACAGAAGTGTTGAATCACTGTGTTCTACACCTGAAACTAATATTACATTGTACGTTAACTAACTGGAAATAAAATTAAATTTTATTTAATTAAATTAAAATAAAAACTTAAAAAACTAATAAAGCGGTAATACAGGTTAACTGAGGTCATAGGGGTGGGCTCTAATCCAGTATGACTGGTGTTTTTATACCAAGAGATTAGGACACAGACATGCACAGAGAGGAGAAACCTTATGAGGACACAGTAACAAAGCAGATCTACAAGTTAAGGAGAGAGGCCTCAGAAGAAACCAACCCTGCTGACACCTTGATCTTGGACTTCCAGCCTGCAGAACCATGAAGAAATAAGTTTCTATTCTTTAAGCCAACCAGTCTGTGGTACTTGCTCCTGGCAGTCCTAGGAAACTAAGATTGCTGCACCCTGGGCTGCCTGCAAGCAGCAACCTCAATCTAGACTGAGCACACACAGCCAAGACTCTATTTTATGTTCTTCTGTTATTTCATTATTTATTTATTTATTTTAAAATATATTCTATTTTTTTTATTTTAGAGAGGGGGATGCACAAGAAGGGGAGAGGAGTAGAGGGGAGAGAGAGAGAGAGAGAGAGAGAGAGAGAATCCCAAGCATGCTCCATGCTGAATGTGGAGCCTGATGCGGGGCTTGGTCCCACACCCCTGAGATCATGACCTGAGCGGAAGTCAGACATCCCATGAAACTCTATTTTAAAAATAGGGCCTGGGGGCACCTAGGTGGCTCAGTTGGTGGGGCATCCCACTCTTGATTTTGGCTCAGGTCAATACCAGGGTTGTGGGATGGAGCCCTGTGTCAGGCTCTGCACTGAGCATGGAGCCTGGCTGGAGTTCCCTCTCTCCCTCTACCTCTCTCCCCTGCTTGCATGTGTGCTCTCACTCTCTCTAGAAATATACAATAGGATACAATAGGAATGGACTGGAATAGAATAGAATAGAAAGGGTCTGGATTGATGAGTGTTATTGCAACATTGAGGTATAGACTTGGATCGCAGGGGTGACTTCAGGAGGTGTTACTCAAAGTGATATGTGGAACCCTGCCTGGTGGCATATATGGATGCACTATATATGTATAATAATATATATTAATTATAAAAATGTATTATTAACATATCATACCCATGATTTCACAGTTATTATTTAGAATGGGCTAAGTTAAAGGATAATAAACTGATCTAAAGTTGATTTAAAGAAAATCCGTTAGGTCATAAATAAATACAGCAAACCATTCTGCCAAAATATATTCAAATGATGACCAATGGGGACGTGCTGAGCAGGGGACGTTTGTCTGGAAAATGGGGATGTGTTGAGATGGGTCCCTGGCATGTGCCCCCACCCTCCACAGAGTGCTACAGTCCTGCTTAGGGGAAGGAAATCGAATTTTAAAATAATTTGATACAATGTGGTTGTAGCTACAGAAAACAGTTCTTGACATCATATCAGAAACAGGGAGCAGACCTGGAGGAAAGGGATGGACACTAGGACGGGGAATTGCTGCTTAATGAGGTGGCCCTTGGGGCCTGTCCCGTGTGCAGCCCAGGCCTGGGGAGAGAGCTGTCTTGTCAAGGTCAGCTGAGGAGATGGGAGCAGGGAGAAAGGAGGGGGGACAGGTCCTTTCCAACTGCTCGGCCCTTAACAATTGTCAATTGGCTCACATGCCTATTTTCTTGATTAAGTCACACCCTATCCTGTAAGTTAAGGACTCCAGTCAAGCTGGATGAAACATCAGAAACATTAAGCACTTCGTTTTCAGAAACTACCTTCAAAATCCCCCTCGGCGTGGCTCCTGCCCCATCATTCCAGCATGCTGTCCTCTCAAAAGTCACCAGAGCTCTTGGTGGTTACCCCAGTTTTGCACATAAGGAGTCGAAGGGTCACCGATGTGACTTGACTAAGGCTGCCTGGCTGGTCAGGGGCAACACTGAGGGGCTTTTGTTCCTCAGTCTAGGCCTTGTTATGACGTATAGTTCCCTTTCTTTATATATTTTAAGCCTGTGGTCCAGAAGTATCATTATTCTGTGTAGGCAGCTCAAGAAAATAAATTGAGGACTCACTGGGAGAAGATGCTCACAGAGGGTGGACTTTGGAGTAGATAGTAGCCAATTTTCAGCTCTATTATCTCACTGAGAAAATTCTCCTGACTTCTGTGGTCCAGTGGTGTCATGCCTTAAGTCACCAGACCTGGGATTAAAACAATTTTTTTTTAATGTTTATTCATTTTTGAGAGAGAGAAAGAGAGAGAGACAGGGAAACACAGAATTTGAAGCAGGCTAAAATGAATGAATCAGGAGACTATAGATGCTGGCGAGGATGTGGAGAAACGGACACCCTCCTACACTGTTGGTGGGAATGCAAATGGGTGCAGCCGCTCTGGAAAACAGTGTGGAGGTTCCTCAAACAGTTAACAATAGAACTCCCCTATGACCCAGCAATAGCACTGCTATGGATCTACCCAAGGGATACAGAAGTGCTGATGCATAGGGGCACATGTACCCCAATGTTCATAGCAGCACTGTCAACAATAGCCAAATCATGGAAAGAGCCTAAATATCCACCAACTGATGAATGGATCAAGATGTGATTTATCTATACAAGGGAATACAACATGGCAATGAGAAAGAATGAAATCTGGCCATTTGTAGCAACGTGGATGGAACTCGAGAGTGTTATGCTAATCGAAATAAGTCAGGCAGAGAAGGACAGACACCATATATTTTTGCTCCTAAGTGTAGCAGGAGAAACTTAACAGAGGACCATGGGGGAGGGGAGGGGGAAAATAGTTGGGGAGAGGGAGGGAGGCAAACCATGAGATACTCTTGAATACTGAGATCAAACTGAGGGCTGAAGGGGGAGGGGGAGAGGGAAAGGGGGGTGATGGGCATGGATGAGGCCACTTGTGGCAACGAGCACTGGGTGTTATATGAAAACCAACTTGACAATACACTATAAAAGGAAAAAAACTGCAAAAAATACCGTTTTTGAAGTATAACATGCATAGAGTGAAATGCATCTGGGTATTTTTCTGTGTAGGTCTATGGTGTTGACAAATGTCACACCCAGGTGTACACTCTACCACATTCAAATATTAGCCACTTTCATCCAGATGTTTCCTTGTGCCCGCTGATCTTCCTGATGCTGCCGATGCTCTGCCATTTCCAGAGCTTTCTGCGAGTAGAATCATATAGTAATTGCTCTTTTATGTCTGGCTTTTCTCTCTTAGCATAATGTTTTGGAGATTCATCCAGGTTATGTGTATTAATTTCTTTCCTGACTAGTTTCCATTATATGTATATGCCCTAATTTTCTTATTCATTTGTCTGTTGGTGAATATTTGGGTTGTTTTCAGTGCTTGGCTAAGGTGAGTAAAGCTGTCCTGAACATTCCCTATGGCGGATTTTGTGTGGGCATATACCTTCATTTCTCTTACGTAGATACCTAAGAGTATGACTGCTGAGTCATATAAGTAACCTTTGATAAAAAGGCCAAATAATTTTTCAAAATGATTTTGCCATTTTCCACCCCCATTAGCAATCTTTGAGAGTTCCAGTTCTTCCTGAAGCACACCAGCGCTTGATAGAGTCAGTCCTAACATGAGCTATGCTCTTGGGTGTGTAGTGGTGCCTCCTCATTTTAATTTTGATTCACACTTTCCTAATGACCAGTGATGAGAAGTGGCAGGCTATTTATTTGTTTATATAACATGCCCTTGACCCTAATCTTCCCCTGACCAAATCCTTTTTACTGTAAGTATTTTGCCACACTGTGTGGGAGGGACCTATCTTTTCCCTCTGTATCAGTTAGTGATGGAAGCTAAGGCATGCCTTGGCCCCGAGTCTCAGCTGAAGGGGCTGCCAGAAAGAGGGCATAGGGGTGAATCATAAGTGAGTGAGCAGGGTAGGCATGTGTCCCCCCTGGGGCTCTGTGCTGGCTACATCTCATACTGTGAATCTAAATTAGAAACATCTGCTTTTTTTTTTTTCCCTCTCTCTCTCTCTGTAGCACTTAGAATACTGGTTTGTAATTTTATCTTGGTCAATTTCTATATGGCTTTCCTCCTGACTGTCTCTGAGGGCAGGGACCATGCTTTAACATCTGAGTATTTGCTGAATTTGACTTTCAGAGCCTTACTTGTCCAGCACTGTGGGAAGAGGGCAGACAGTTCCTACTCCCAGGGTCCACAGGAGTCCCGACTCTTGGCAGAGAAGACTCCCTCATGGTGCTCTCTCCCTGGACCAGGGCAAACCTACCTAGTTGTTCTCTTCTGGCATGGGGCAGGGAGAGCCCCACCTCTTGGCCCTGTGCCTGGGGTCCTGGCCTTAGAAAACACTATTTTTTTTTATTTTTAAATGCTTTTTATTTATTTTTGAGAGAGAGAGAGAGAGAGAGACAGTGCGAGCAGGGGAGGGTCAGAGCGAGGGAGATACAGAATCTGAAGTAGGCTCCAGGCTCTGAGCTAGCAGTCAGCACAGAGCCCGACGTGGGTCTGGAACCCACGAACTGTGAGATCTGACCTGGGCCGAAGCCGGACGCTTAGCTGACAGAGCCACCCAGGCGCCCCTAGAAAACACGAGTTTTTGTCTTTATCCTCTTCCCTCTTTGGATCCCCTACTGATCTGTCAGGTGATGCCAGGAAGGGCTGCATGGGACCCATTTGCCCCTCTCTCTTGTCCTTTGCCACCTTTCCCTTGTCCAACTTTCCTGTCCTCTGCCTCTTTCCTTCTCTGTAGCTGTAAGATGTGGGGCAAGACCTCAAAGACTCTCCAGGACACAAGGTAAGCTGTTAGGACAATAAATATAAGCCTGGAGAGCTACACATATTCCAAAAGGATTCTTCATTCTTTTCAAAGCAGTCCCATTAAATAGGAATTCCTGTGGTACAGTATACACTTCCTTAGTGTGTATGTGCACTGTGTATTACAGTGCACGTGTCAGCCTCAAGTTTCCCCTTAAATGACTGGGCTGAAGCTGCGGCTTTCTGGGCTGGTTAACCTCAATTAACCCAAAAGAGCTTAAGGTGTGGGACTGGAAGCCACATACTTGTGAGGAGTTTTTAATTTTTAATTTTGATAAGGTTCAATTTATCAATATTTTTTCTTTTATGATTTTTACTTTCAAGAACATTTTTGGCCCACTCCAAAATCTTCTATTTTCTTTTAGAGCTAACTTTTACATTTAGACCTATGATCCTTTTCAGGTTAATTTTTGTGAATGGTATGAAAGTGCCTTTTCATTTTGATTGTTTCCATTGCTTCTTAGTTTGATATAATCCCACCTGTTTGGTTTTGCTTGGGTAGGCTGTGTGTTTGGTGCCGTAACCAAGTATCAGTGCCAAGGTCAGTATCAAGGAGCTTTTCTCTTATGTTTTCTTGTAGGAGTTTTACTGTTTCAGGCCTTACACTTAAACCTTTCACTCATTTTGAGTTAACTTCTGTGTATGGTGTAAATACAAAGGTCCAGTTTCCTTCTTCTGCCTGTGGATACGCAGCTTCCCCAGCACCACCTACTGAAGAGACTATCCTTCCTTCATTGTGTATTCTTGGTGCCCTTGTCAAAGGTGATGACTGTCTATGCATGGCCTTAGTTCTGGACTCCTCATTCTGTTCCGTTAGTCTGTGTGCTTGCTTTTATGACACTTCCATACTGTTTTGTCTAGAATAACTTTGTAATATAGTTTGGAATCAGAAAGTGTGATGCCTCGAGCTTTGTTCTTCTTTCTCAAGATTGCTTTGGCTATTCAGGGTCTTTTCTGATTCTATAAAAATTTTAGAATTGTTTTTTCTATTTCTGTGAAATGCCATTGGAATTTTGATAGGGATTGCATTAAATCTGTCAGTGGCTTAGGGCTCTTATTTCTTTTTTTACCTTACTTTGTTTTTTAGTTTTAATTTAATTTTATTATTTTATTATTGGGGGAGGAGAGAGAATCGTAAGCAGGCTTCATCCTCAGTGTGGAGCCTAACGTGGGGCTTGATCCTACAACCATGGGATCATGACCTGAATGTAAATCAAGAGTCAGATGCTCAACCAACTGACCCACTCAGGTGTCCCCTCTTATGCTTACTTTGAATTTTCTTTGCTCTTCTTTGCCTAGGTTCCTAAGGCAGAAACCTAGATTATTAATTTTAGATCCTTCTCCTTTTCTAATACACACATTCATTGCTACAAATTTTCCTCTAAGCACTGCTTTTACTTCATTCCATAAATGTAGATGTGTGTGTTTTCATTTTCACTTAATTCAAAATACTTTAAAATTTCTCTTGAGTTTCTTCCTTAGTCATATGTTCTTTTACAAATGTTTTATTTAATCTCCATGTACTTTGGGGTTTTCCAGTTACCTTTCTTTTTTAGATTTCTAGTTTAATTTCATTGTGGCCTGAGAGTAGACACTGTATGATTTGTATTCTTTTACATTTGTTAAGGTATGTTTCATGGCCCAGAAGGTGGTCTGCCTTGGTGAATGTTCCATGTAAGCTTAAGAAAAATGTATTTTATGCTGTTTTGGGATAAAATAGTTTATAGATGTAAATTATCAGTTGATTAATGGTATTGTTGAGTTCAACTATGTCCTTACTGAATCTCTGCCTTTTGGATCTGTCCTTTCCTGATAGAGGGGTGTTGAAGTCTTCCAACTATGATAGTGGATTAATCTGTTTCTCCTTCTAGTTCTATTGGTTTTCGCCTCAGGTAGTTTGATGCTCTGTTCTTAGGTGCATACACAGTAAGAATTGCTTGCCTTCTAGGAAAATTGACGCCCTTGTTGTTAGGTAATGACCCTCTTTATCCCTGATAACTTCCCTTGCTCCGAAGTCTGCTCTGTCTGCAATTAATATAGCGTCTTCTTTCTTTTGATTAATGTTGGCATGGTGTATTTTTCTAAACATATAGTTTTTCATCTAAATGTGTCTGTATACTTAAAGTGGGTTTCTTAAGCAGTATACATATTCTTTTCAAATACACATGGGCATTTTCCAGAATAGATCACATATTAAGACACAATCAAGCTTCAACAAATACAAAAAGATTGAGATCATGCCATGCATCTTTCCTGGCCACAACACTATGAAACTTGAAGTCTACCACAAGAAAAAAAGTTGAAAAGACCACAAATACATGAAGATTAAACAACATGCTACTAAACAATGAATGGGGTGGGGTACCTGGGTGGCTCAGTCAGTTAAGCATCCGACTTTGGCTCAGGTCATGATCTTATGGTTCTTGGGTTCAAGCCACGCATTGGGCTCTGTGCTGACAGCTAGCTCAGAGCCTGGAGCCTGTCTTCCGATTCTGTACCTCCCTCTCTTTCTGACCCTCCCCTGCTTGTGCTCCCTCTCTCTCTCTCTCTCTCTCTCTCTCTCTCTCTCAAAAAAAATGAATAGGTCAACCAAAAAAGTCAAAGAAGACATAAAAAAAATTACATGGAAACAAATGAAAGTGAAAATACAATGGTCCAAAACCTTTGGGATGCAGCAAAAGCAGTCCTAAGAGAGAAGTGTATAGCAATACAGGCCTCCCTTAAGAAGCAAGAAAAACCTCAAATAAACAACCTAACCTTACACCAAGAGGAGCTAGAAAATAACAACAAACAAACAAACAAAACCTAAAAGCAGCAGAAGGAAGGAAATAATAAAGATTAGAGCAGAAATAAGTGATACAGAAACTAAAAAAACAAAACAAAACAAACAAACAAACAAACCAAACCCGTAGAACAGACTAGTGAAACCACGAGCTGGTTTAATAAAATTGATAAGCTCTTAGCCAGATTTATCTAAAAGAAAAGACAGAGGATCCAAATGAATAAAATCACAAGTGAGAGAGAAGAAGTAACAACCAACATCACAGGAATACAAGCAATTATAAGAGAATATTATGAAAAATGATATACCAACAAATTGGACAACCTAGAGAAATGGATAAATTCCTAGAAACATATAAACTATTAAAACGGAAATAGGAAGAAATAGAAACGTTCAACAGACTGATAACCAGCAATATAATTGAGTCAGTAATTTTAAAAAATTTGCAAACAATAGTCCAAATAATCCAGGGCCAGATGGCCTAACAGGCTAATTCTACCAAATATTTAAAGAAGAGCTAATACCTATTCTTCTCAAACTATTCCCAAAAATAGAAAAAGAAGGACAACTTCTGAATTCATTCTATGGAGCTAGCAGTACCCTGATACTAACACCAGATAAAGTTCCACTAAAAACAAAGAGAACTACAGGCCAATATCCCTGATGAACATGGATACAAAAGTTCTAGATAAAATACTAGCAAACTGAATCCAATAATACATTATAAGAATCATTTACCACAATCTAGTGGGATTTATTTGCACCCTGGGTTGCACCCTGAATGCAAGGGGCATTCAATATTTGCAAATCAATCAATATGATATACCATATTAATAAAAGGAAGACTAGAAACATATGATCACTTCAATAAATGCAGAAAAAGCATTTGACCAAGTACAACATCCATTCATGATAAAAACCCTCAACAAAGTAGGTTTAGAGGGAACATACCTCAACACCATAAAGACCATATACAAAAAAACCCCATGGCTAATATCATCCTCAATGGGGAAAAACTGAGAACTTTTCCACTAAGGTCAGGATCAAGACAGGGATGTCCACTCTCACCACTGTTTTTAACATAGTAATGGAAGTGCTAGCCACAGCAATCAGACAAAAAGAAACAAAAGACATCCAAACTGGCAATGAAGAAGTAAAACTTTCACTATGATACTCTATATAGAAAACCTGAAATACTCCACCAAAAAACTGCCAGAACTGAAAAATGAATTTAGTAAAATCACAGAATACAAAATCAATGCACAGTAATTTATTCAATTTCCTTCTTTCTTTCTTTTTCTTTTATACTTTACTGTCAAGTTGGTTTCTATATAACACACAGTGCTCATCCCCACAAGTGGCCTCCTCCATGCCCATCACCCCCTGACCCTCTCCTCCACCCTTATCAGCCCTCAGTTGGATCTCAGTATTAAAGAGTCTCTCATGATTTGTCTCCTTCCCTCTCCCCAAGTATTTCCCCCTCCCCTTCTGCCATGATCCTCTGTTAAGTTTCTCCTGTTACACTCAGGAGTGAAAACATGTGGTATCTGTCCTCTGCCTGACTTATTTCGATTAGCATAACACCCTTGAGTTCCATCCACGTTGCTACAAATGGCCAGATTTCATTCTTTCTCATTGCCATGTAGTATTCCATTGTATATATAAACCACATCTTCTTGATCCATTCATCAGTTGATGGACATAGGCTCTTTCCATGATTTGGCTATTGTTGAAAATGCTGCTATGAACATTAGTGTGCATGTGTTCCTATGCATCAGCACTTCTGTATCCCTTGGGTAAATTCCTAACAGTGCTGTTGCTGGGTCGTAGGGGAGAAAAGGGAAGAAGACATAAACAAATCAAACAAACAAGCAAACCAAAAGAAAAACAAAAATAAAAACAACAAAGGACAATGGGCAGTCTACAAGCATAAAACCAGAAATGCCAGTTACAAATAAAGAGCAGGGTGGAGGTAGTTCTGATGGAAGAGCATATACAAAGAGAGAAAGGACAGGGGTGGGGAGAAAGAGAAATTGGACATTGGCCAGGTAGAGAGACTAAAAGGCTTAATTCAGAGAGAGAAAAAGGAGAATATGGTAGGAGGCAAGGAGAAAGAAACGAAGATAATGTTACCCAGAGAAACTATATTGTCTGATTATTCCAGAGAGAGAAAGGAAGGTAGACAGAGGTGTAGAATATGTATTAAGAGAATGGATTAAATGTGACTGTTTAAATAGACCTATAACCAGAGTTTTCAGTCTAGCAGAGGGAGAGGTAAGAATGAGATAAGGGAGAACTTATCTGAATAGCAGGAATTGATCTAGAGTTAATCATGGCAATGTATCAATGCTGGTCTTGCCCCAGGCTCCAGTAAAGAAAAAAAAAAGCAGCTCTCCAATGCAGATGGGCATGGTTTGGTGTAGGCAGGTCTTGCCTCCACCATAGGTCCCTCAGGCCACTCCCCGAGGCCCCACCTTGTTGGTTGTGGGGAGGAAAATGGTGGCCCCCTAGTCCCTTCTCAAACCAAGTGTTGCAAATTACTCTTTTGTTCAATCTTCCTGTGTCATGGGCGCAGCCAAGGTGGGCCGTGTTCTATGTCCTGCACCCAGCCTTGTTTTCAGATCTTAGTCTGCACGCTTTAATGATACCGCCCAAAATGTAATCCTGCAGGATGGGGCGCTTCCTGGATCCAGTAGGGGGAGTAGGGAAGCAGTTCCTCCTGATACTGACTGGGACCCGGGCACCCAGTCCAAAGAAAGCTCAGCAACAAGATATAGGATCTCTCTCCAAACGCCCTGTGGTTACAGATGGGATTATAGGATCCCTCTCCTGGGCTGAGGTTTTTCTCTTCTCCAGGGACAGTTCTATGAGCAGCTTCAGCCTCTCTTTCTCTTCCCCTTGTCTCTCCACAGAGGGGGCTCCCTCACCCCCACCATGCCTCCTTGTCCTGGGCCGTTTTTATCTTCCCCAGTTCACAATCACACACCTATGAGGCTGTCTTCTTAGTAGACTCTGTCTCTTTTCCTCCCAGACTCTTGTGGTTCAGTCACCTTTGACTTCACCCTTCTTTGAGAGATGCGGGAGGGAAGTACGGAACTTCCTACTTTCCCACCATCTTGCCTCCCAGAAATTTGTTGCATTTCTATACACCAATAATGAAGCAGCAGAAAAAAAAATTAAGGTGAAAATTCCATTCACAATTTCACCAAAACCCATAAGATACCTAGGAATAAACCTACCCAAAGAGTTAAAAGACCTATACTCTGAAAACTATAAAACACTGATGAAAGAAAGAGGACACAAAAAATGGAAAATCATTTCATGCTCATGGATTGGAAGAACAAATATTGTTAAAATGTCTATACTACTCAAATAAATCTCTATCAAAATTTAATGCAATCTGTATCAAAATGCCAATAGCATTTTTCACAGAGTTAGAACTAACAATCCTAAAATTTGTGCAGAACCACAAAAGACTGAATAGTCGAAGCAACCTTGAAAAAGAAAAGCAGAACTGGAGGCATCAGAATTGTGGACTTCAAGTTATATTACAAAGCGGTACTGATCAAAACAGTATGGCTCTGGTACAAAAACAGACACATAGATCAATGGGACAGAATAGAAAACCCAGAAATGAACCCATAACTGTATGGTCAATTTATCTTCAACAAAGCAGGAAAGAATATCCAATGAGAAAAATATAGTCTCTTCAACAAATGATGCTGGAAAAACTGGACAGCAACATGCAAAAGACCACTTTCTTACACCATACACAAAAATCAGTTCAAAATGGATTAAAGACCTAAATGTGAGATATGAAACATTCAAATCCTAGAGGAGAGCACAGACAGTAATCTTTTTGACATTGACCATAGACTTCTTACTCGATATGTCTCCTGATGCAAAGGAAATGAACAAAACTAAGCTATTGGGATGTCATCAAAATAAAAAGCTTCTGCACAGTGAAGGAAAACAACAAAATGAAAAGGCAACCTATAGAATTGGAGACGATATTTGCAAATGATATATCTCATAAAGGGTTAGTATTCAAAATATATAGAAAATTTATAAAATCTGACACTCAAAAAAATGAGAAGACATGAATAGACATTTTTCCAAAGAAGACATATAGATGGCCAACAGACACATGAAAAGATGCTCAACCTGACTCATCATCAGGGAAATACTACAATGAAATATCACCTCACAACTGTCAGAGTGACCAAAATCAGCTACACAAGAAACAACAGGTGTTGGCAAGGATGTGGAGAAAGGAGAACACTCCTACCCTATTGATGGGAATGCAAATTGGTGCAGCCGCTCTAGGAAACAGTACTGAGGTTCCTCAAAAAAGTTAAAAATAGGGGTGCCTGAGTGGCATACAACACTTGATTTTGACTCAGGTCATGATCTCATGGTTTGTGAGATGGAGCCCTGGGCCCACGCTCTGGGCTGACAGCCCAGAGTCTGATTGGGATTCTTTGTCCCTCAAAATAAATAAACAAGCATTTAAAAAAGTTAAAAATAGAACTACACTATGATTCAGCAATTGCACTACTAGGTATTTACCCAAAGAATAAAAAAATTCAAAAAATACATGCACCCCAATGTTTATAGCAGCATTATCTACAATAGCCTAACTATGGAAACAGCCCAAGTGTCCATCTAGTGATGAATGAATGAAAAAGAGGTGGAGGGGCCCCTGGGTGGCTCAGTTGGTTAAGCATCCGACTTTGGCTCAGGTTTTGATTTCAAGGTTTGTGAGTTCTGGCCTCGCGTTGGGCTCTGTGCTTACAGCTTGGAGCCTGGAGCCTACTTCTGATTCTGTGTCTCCCTCTCTTTCTCTGTTCTTTCTCTGCCTGCACACACACACACACACACACACACACACACACACACACACACACACACTGGAATATTACTCAAACATAAAAAGAATAATATCTTGCCATTTGCAATGACACAGATAGAGCTAGAGAGTGAAATAAGTCAGTCAGAGAACATAAATACCATGTGATTTCACTCATATGTGGAGTTTAAGAAATAAAACAATGATCATAGGGGAAAAAAAGAGAGAGAGAGGTAAACCAAGAAACAGACTCTTAACTATAGAGAATGAACTGATGGTTCCCAGAGGGGAGGTGTTTGGAGGAAGGGGTTAAACAGGTGATGGGGAATAAGGAGTGCACTTGATGTGATAAACACCAAATGTTATATGGAAGTGTGGAGTCGCTTCATTGTATACCTGGAACTAATATTACACTGTATGCAAATTGGAATTTAAACAAAAACTTAAAAATATAAAGTGAGTTTCTTATAGACAACATGTTGTTCAGTCTTGGTTTTCGATCCATTCCGACAGTCTCTGTCCTTTAATCGGTACATTTAGACCGATATTCATATTAATTGTTGATATGGTTGGATTAATATCTTACCATGTTCATAAAATTTTCTATTTGTGGCCTTTGTGCTTTGTTTCTATTTTTGCTTTCTAGTCTTTTTTGTTTGCCTTTTGTAGTTTTAACTAAGAATTTTATGTGGTTTAATTTTCATTTATTTTTTTCTCTTCCAGGATTGAGATATAATTAACATATGACATTATAGTAGTCCAAGGTATACAAAATAATTTTTTGATGTATATTTATATTGCAAAATCTTTGCCACAATAAGTATAGTTAGCATCCACCACTTCACATAGTTAAAAATTTATTTTTCTTATGATAAGAACTTTAAGATCTATTCTCTTGACAACTTTCAAATATGCAATTCATTACTCTAAAATATACTCACCATGATGTACACAACATCCCTAGAACTTATTTATCTTATAACTGGAAGTTTTCACTTTTGACCTACTTCACCCATTCTCTCCACACACTGCCTTGGACAACCACCAATCTGTACTTTGTACCTAATAGTTTTGTTGTTGTCATTGTTGTTGTTGTTGTTTTAGATTCCACATATAAGTGAGATCATGAAGCGTTGCCTTTCTCTCTCTGCCTTGTTTCATTAGCGTAACGTCCCTCAGATCCATTCACGTTGTTGCAAATGGCAGAATTTTTTTCTTTTTATGGTGGTATAAATCCATTATATATATTGTGAGATTATGACCTGAGCCAAAGTTGGACGCTTAACTGACTGAGTCACCCAGGAGCCCCTTTTTAAAATTAAAAAAAATTGTTAATGTTTATTTATTTTTGAGAGAGACAGAGTGTAAGTGGGGGAGGGGCAGAGAGAGCGGGAGACATAGGATCTGAAGCAGGCTTCAGGCTCTGAGCTGTCAGCGCAAAGCCCAAAATGAGGCTCAAATTCACAAACTGTGAGATAATGACCTGAGCAGAAGTTGGACATTTAACTGACTGAGACACCCAGGCGCCCCAGTGAACATTTTGTCATGTCCTTGCTGACTATTTGTATGTCTTCTTTGGAAAAATGTCTATTCAGTTTCTCTTCCTGGTTTCAAATTGGATTGTATTTTTTTTTTTAACAGACATGAGATGATATTTTATTGTTGTTTTAATTTGCATTTCCCTAATGTCTACTGATGCTGAGCATATTTTTCTGTACCTGTTGGCTTTTCATATATCTTCTTTGGAGAAATTTATCTATTCAGGTCCTTTTCCCATTTTTAAATTGGGTTATATGTGTGTATGTGTGTGTGTGTGTGTGTGTGTGTGTGTGTGTGTGAGTGTGTGTGTGTGTGTTTGCTATAGAGTTGTATGTGTTCATTATATATTTTGGATATTATCTTATCAGATATATGATTTGAAAATATTTTATCCTATTCTGTACATTGCCTTTTAATTTTGTTGATTGTTTCCTTTGCTCTGCGGAAGCTTTTTTAGTTTAATGTAGTCCCACTTATTTATTTTTTGCTTATGTTGTCTTTGCTTTTGGTGGAATATCCAAAAAAACTAATTGCCAAGACTGATGTCAAGGAGCTTACCCTTTATGTTTTCGTCTAGAAATTTCATTGTGCCAGGTCTTACACTGAAGTCTTTAAGTCATTTTGAGTTGATTTTTGTGTATAATGTATGAAAGTGGTTTAGTTTCATTCTTTGCATATGGCTGTCCAGTTCTCCCAATGCCATTTATTGTAAAGACAATCCTTTCACCATTGTATATTCTTGATTTCTTTACCATAAAATAATTGAACACATATACATGGATTTATTGCTGAACTCTCTATTCTGTTCCAGTGATCTATGTATCTGTTTTTATGCTAATACCATACTATTTTGATTACTATAGCTTTGTAATGTAGTTTGGGATCAGAAAGTGTAATGCCTCCAGCTTTGTTCTGTCTCAAGATATGTTTGGCTATTCAGGGTCTTAGTGGTTCCATATGAATTTTAGTATTGTGTTTTCCATTTCTGTGGAAAATGCCATTGGAATTTGGATAGGCATTGCATTGAATCTGTACATTGCTTTGGGTAGTATGGACATTTTGATAATATTAAGTCTTCCAGTCCATGAGTACAGACCTTTCCATTTATTT
The DNA here is from genome assembly GCF_006229205.1 of Suricata suricatta. Taxonomy (NCBI): domain Eukaryota; kingdom Metazoa; phylum Chordata; class Mammalia; order Carnivora; family Herpestidae; genus Suricata; species Suricata suricatta. The sequence goes on along the minus strand of NC_043715.1, from coordinate 33,551,998 downwards.
GTGTCTTCTTCAATTATGTTTATCAAAATCTTATAGTTTTCCATGTGCAGGTATCTTACCTCTTTAAGTTTTTTTCAAGACTTTTATTCTTTTTGATGGAATTATAAATGGGATTGCTACCTTGATTTCTCTTTCTGATAGTTTGTTAGTGTATGGAAATGCAACAGATTTCTGTATATTGATTTTGTATCCTGTGACTTTACTGAACTGATTTATTTACTTCCAACAGTTTTTTGGTGAATCTTTAGGGTTTTCTATATATAATATGTCATATGCAAATTGTGACACTTTTACTTCTTCCTTTCTAATTTAGATGCTTTTTATTTATTTTTTCCATTTAGTTGTTCTGGCTAGGACTTTCAGTACTGTGTTGAAAAAAAGTGATGGGAGCAGCCATCCTTGTCTTGTTCCTGATCTTGAAGGAAAGCCTTTCAGCATTTTTACCATTGAGGATGATGTAAGGTGTGGATTTGTCATCTATGGCCTTTATTATGTTGAGGAACCTTCCCTCAACACCCAGTTTGCTGAGAGTTTTTATATGAATGGACTTGAATTTTGTCAAATGCTTTTCTGAATCTATAGAGATGTTCATATGATTCTCCTTTCTCAGAATATCAGTTATACTTCTTTTTCAAAAATTTTTGGGAGGTTACCCAAGAGTTTGCAATATACATTTACAACCAATCCAAGTCCACTTTCCTTTAAAATTTTTTTTAATGTTTATTTATTTTTGAGAGAGAGAGAGTGAGAGAGAGTGTCAGAGTGTGAGTGGGAGAAGGGCAGAAAGAGAGGGAGACACAGAATCCAAAGCAGGCTCCAGGCTCTGAGCTGTCAGCACAGAGCCTGATGTGGGGCTCAAACTCATGACCCACGAAATCATGGGATCATGACCTGAGCCAAAGTCAGACGCTCAACAATCCAGGCACCGCAATCCAAGCCCACTTTCTTTTTTTTTTTCCCCATAATATTTTATTGTCAAATTGTTTTCCATACAACACCCAGTGCTCTTCCCCTTAAGTGCCCTCCACCATCACCACCACCTCTTTTCCCCTCTCCCCCTTCCCCTTCAACCCTCAGTTCATTCTCAGCATTCAATAGTCTCTCAAGTTTTGCATCCCTCTCTCTCCCCAACTCTCTCTCCCTCCTCCGCTCCCCCTGG
>NC_043715.1:33534380-33550739 GCF_006229205.1 Suricata suricatta | reverse complement strand
GTATGGTTTCTGTCCTTCTCTGCCTGCCAAGCCCACTTTCAAATAACACCCTATTAATTCATGGGTAGTGCAAATACTGATAATAACAAATTAATTATAATTCTTCCTCCTATTCTTGTATTATTGCCTTAATTTCACTTATATATAAACATACATAAGCAAATGCAATCAAATATAGTATTGCAATTATTATTTTGAAAAGTTTATCTCCTAGGTCAATTAAGGATAAGAAAAACAAATTTTTTATGTTACCTTCACTGTCGGGAGCTGCTGGAGAAGAAATGTGCCTTGCACCAGAAGAGCTGCCAGAAGAAGAAATATGTGCCTCGACCTTGCAAGATCAGCAGCCCGCAGAACAGAGCTGTATTGTTACTTCCAGCTCTGCAGAACTGTTATCACTCCCAGCTCAGCAGAGTTGTGTTATCGGTTTCCCAGGCTCAGGGCCTGTAGGCTGGGCCTTCCTATCTGTTTCCCAGGCACTGTGCTATGCTGAAACTGCAAGTTTTAGTTTCTCTCTTATCCTTGCCCTTGTTTTTTAGCAACTGACTTACGTCAAGTTGCCCGTTTTCTGCCTTTAAAAGACGTGCGTGGTCTCTCAATAAATGAGGCTTGATCAGAGACTTGTCTTGCCTCCATTTTCTGTGCTTCCTGCCCCCCAATTCTCACTCTCTCCCTCAGGACCTGCGTTGACTGACCTGCGGGACGGGTCACTTCACTAATTCTTTCTTAATTTATGTAGATCCTAGTATCTGGCCTGAGTCATTTTCCTTCTCTCTGAAGAACTTAAAACTTTTTTGCAAGGCATATAATTTGTCAAAAACTGTTCTCAATATTTGCTTGTCTGAGAAAGTCTATTTTTCCTTTCTCTTGAAGAGTAATTTCTCAGGGTATAGAATTCTAGGTTGGTGAAATTTTCCCCTGCCTCCTCTCAACACCTGAAATATTTCACTCTACTTTCTTTTTGACAGCATGGTTTCTGAGGAGAAATTGCATGTATTTCTTATCTTTGTTCCTATATAGGTAAGGTTCCCCCCACTTACCTGAAAACTGAAAACTGCTCTTTTCAGGTCTCTTTGCTTTTCAATTTTGGAGGTTTCTACTGATATATCTTCAAGCTCAGGGATGCTTACTTCTGTCTATTTTACCCTGAATCCATCAAAGGCAATCTCCATTTCTGTTAGAGTGTTTTTAATTGCCAGCCTTTATTTTTGATTCTTTATTAGGATTTACATCTCTGTGCTTACATAATCATGTTTTCTTGTGCTCTCTAGTTTGTCAATTAGAGCTTTTAGGATATTTATTAATTATACTTGATTAAAGTTTTCAGCCTAATAATTTTACATCACTGCCATGTCTTGTTCTGATGCTCACTCTGTCTCTTCAAATTTTGCTTTTTTTTAACCTTTAAGTATGCCTTTTAATATTTTCTTGGTGGCTAGACATGATGTAATGGGTGAAAGGAACTGCTGTAAATAGGTCTTTAGGAATATGGTGGTATGAGGAGGGGAAACATTCTATTGTCCTATGATTAGGTATCAGTCTTTGAGTGAGACAGTGTATCTAGACTGTAAATTTCATAAGTGTTTCTCATTTTCCCCCTTCCCCTCTTAGGTGTCATTGGCTAGAATGGACTAGGGTTAGGTGTTTTCCTTTTTCCTACTAAGGCTCTTTTAATCTTCCGGAAAGTTAGTCTCTGGTTAACTGGTTTCTCCTAAGTGCAGGTCTTATGAAGAGTAACAGAATAGGAAGGAGCCAAGATGCAGAACAGCATGGAAGATTTTTTACGTCTTACATCTATGAAATACAGCCAGATCAACACTAAACCATTCTGCACACCTAGAAAACTGATTTGAGGATTAGCACAACAATCTGCACAACCTGAGCCACAGAACTCAGCAGAATTCACCCCAAAAGAAAGAGCAGGAAGAAACCACAGCCAGGGACTTAATGCAGATACAAGCGAGATGTATGAACCAGAATTTAGAATCACGACAATAAGAATACTACCTGGTATTGAAAACAGGTTAGAATTCCTCTCCATGAAGATAGAAGAAGTAAAAGCTAGTCAGGATGAAATAAAAAATGCTATAACTGAGCTGCAATCTCAAATCAATGCCATGGCAGCAAAGATGGATGAGGCAGAGCAGTGAATCAGTGATATAGAGGACAAACTTATGGAGAATAATGAAGCAGAAAAAAAGAGCAAGACTAAGGCAAAAGAGCATCATTTAAGAATTAGAGAAATCAGTGACTCAAAAAGGAACAACATCAGAATAATAGAGGTCCCAGAAGATGAAGAGAGAAAAAGAGATAGAAGGACTTTGTGAGCAAATTATAGTGTAAAACTTTCCTAACCTGGGGGAAGACACAGACATCAAAATCCCACAAAATTAAACAAACACCGATCATCAAAAAGGCATATCATAGTCAAATTCACAAAATACTCAGGCAAGGGAAGAATCATGAAAACAGAAAGGAAAAAAGTCCTTAACTTACAAGGGAAGACAGATCAGGTGTGCAGCAGACCTATCCATAGAAACTTGGCAGGCGAGAAAGGAGTGGCAGGATATATTCAATGTACTGAATCAGAAAAATATGCAGCCAAGAATTTTTTATCCAGCAAGTCTGTCATTCAAAATAGGAGAGACTAAAATTTCCCCAAACAAAAATTAAAGGAATTCATGACCACTAAACCAGCCCTGCAAGAAATTTTAAGGGTGACTTTATGAGGAGAAAAAGATGGAAAAAAAAAGACCAAAAGCAACAAAGACTAGAAAGGACCAGAGAACATCACCAGAAACTCCAACTCTACAAGAAACATAATGGCAATAAACTCATATCTTTCAGTACTCACTCTAAATGCCAATGGACTCAATGCTCCAATCAAGGGACATAGGGTAACAGAATGGATAAGAAAACAAAATCCATCTATATGCTGTATACAAGATACCCACTTTAGACCTAAAGACACCTTCAGAATGAAAGTAAGGGAATGGAAACCATCTGTCATGCTAATTGTCAACAAAAGAAAGCCATAGTACCATACTTATATCAGACAATATGACTTCAAAATAAAGACTGTAAAAAGAAATGAAGAAGGGCATTATATCGTAATTAAGGGCCTATCCACCAAGAAGACCTAATAATTGTAAACATTTATGCTCCAAATGTGGAAGAACCCAAATATATAAATCTATTAATCACAAAATAAAGAAACTCATTGATAATAATGCCATTTTAATAGGGTACTTCAACACCCCACTGAAAGCAATGGACAGATATCTAAAGAGAAACTCAACAAGAAAACAATGGCTTTGAATGACACACTGGACTGGATGGACTTAACAGATATATTCAGAACATTTCATCCTAAATCAGCAGAATACACATTCTTCTCCAATGCACGTGGAATGTTCTCCAGAATAGATCACATTGTGGGATACAAATCAACTCTCAACAAGTACAAAAAGACTTAGATCATACCATGCATATTTTCAGACCACAATGCTATGAAACTCAAAATCAACCACAAGAAAAAATTTGGAAAGATCCCAAATACTTGAAGACTAAAGAACATCCTACTGAAGAATGAATGGGTTAACCAAGAAGTTAAAGAGGAAGTTAAAAACTACATGGAAGCCAATGAAAATTACACCACAGCCCAAAACCTCTGGGACGCAGTAATGGTGGTCAAAAGAGGGAAGTATATAGCAATCCAGGCCTTTCTAAAGAAGGAAGAAAGGTCTCAGATACACAACCTAACCTTATAGTTTAAACAGTGGGAAAAAGAACAGCAAATAAAACCTCAAACCAGCAGAAGACAGGAAATAAACAAAAAAAATAGAGCAGAAATCAATGCTATTGTAACCAAAAATCAAACAAACAAAAACAGTAGAACAATGAAACCAGAAGCTGTTTTTTTTAAAGAATTAACAAAATTGATAAGCCACTCACCAGTCTGATCAAAAAGAAAAAGTAAAGGACCCAAATAAATAAAATCAGGAATGAAAGAGGAGAGATCACAACCAACACAGCAGAAATACAAACAATAATAAGAGAATATTATGAGCAATTATATGCCAATAAAATGGGCGATCTGGAAGAAATGTACAAATTCCTAGAAACATATAAACTACCAACACTGAAACAGGAAGAAGTAGAAAATTTGAACAGACCTACAACCAGTAAAGAAATCAAATTAGTAATCAAAAATCTCCCAAAAAACAGAAGTCCAGGGCCAGATAGTTTTCTAGGAGAATTCTACCATACATTTAAGGAAATATTAACACCTATTCTCTTGAAGCTGTTCCAAAAAATAGAAATGGAAGGAAAACTTCCAAACTTTTCTATGAAGCCAGCATTACTTTGATTCCAAAATGAGACAAAGACCCCCACTAAAAAGGAGAACTGTAGATCAATTTCCCTGATGAACATGGATGCAAAAATCCTCAACAAGACATTAGCCAACCAAATAAAACAATACAATAAAAAATTATTCACCATGACCAAGTGGAATTTATACTTGGGATGCAGGACTGGTTCAATATCCACAAAACAATCAATGTGATTCATCACATCTATAAAAGAAAGGACAGGAACCACATGATACTCTCAATAGATGCAGAGAAAGAATTTGACAAAATACAGCACCCTTTCCTGTTAAAAACCCTTAAGAAAGTAGGGATAGATGGATCATACCTCAAGATCATAAAAGCCATATCTGAAAGAACCAACGCTAATATCATCCTCAATGGGGAAAATTTGAGAGCTTTCCCCCTAAGGTCAAGAACAAGACAGGTATGTCCACTCTCGCCACTGTTATTCAACATAGTATTGGAGGTCTTAGCCTCAGCAACATATAACACAAAGAAAGAAAGGGCATCTAAATTGGCCAGGAGGAAGTCAAACTTTCACTCTTCATAGATGACATGATACTCTATATGGAAATCCAAAAGATTCCACCAAAAACTGCTAGAACTGATCCAGGAATTTGGCAAAGTGGCAAGATATAGAATCAATGCACAGAAATCAGTTGCATTCCTATACACCAACAATGAAGCAACAAAAAGAGAAATCAAGGAATTGATCCCATTTGCAATTGCACCAAAACCCATAAAATACCTAAAAATAAATCTAACCAAAGAGGTGAAAAATGGTGAAAGATCTATACACTGAAAACTATAGAGAGCTTATGAAAGAAATTGAAGAAAACATAAAAAAGGGAAAATATTCCCTGCTCCTGGATAGGAAGAACAAATATTGTTAAAATGTCAATACTAACCAAAGCAATCTACATATTCAATGCAATTCCTATCAAAATAATACCAGCATTTTTCACAGAGCTAGAACATACACTCCTAAAATTTGTATGGAAATGGAAAAGACCCTGAGTAGCCAAAGCAGTTTAGAAAAAGAAAACCAAAGCTGGAGGCTCACAGTCCCGGACTTGAAGCTGTATTATAAAACTGTAATCATCAAGACAGTATGGTACTGGCACAAGAACAGACATTCAGATCAAGAGAACAGAATAGAGAACCCAGAAATGGACCCACAAAAGTATGTGTATCTTTGAAAAGCAGGAAAGAATATCCAATGGAATAAAGACAGTCTCTTCAGCAAGTGGTCCTGGAAAAACTGGACAGCGATATGCAGAAAAATGAACCTGGACCACTTTCTTACACCATTCATAAAAATAAACTAAAAATGGATGAAAGACCTAAATGTAAGACAGGAAGCCATCAAAATCCTTGAGGAGAAAGCAGGCAAAAGCCTCTTTGACCTTGGCTGCAGCAACTTCTCATGAAACATGTCTCTGGAGGCAAGAGAAACAAAAGCAAAAAATGAACTATTGGGACCTCATCAAAATAAAAAGCTTCTGCACAGCGAAGGAAACAATCAGCAAAACTAAAAGGCAACCGATGGAATGGGAGAACATATTTACAAACAATATATCAGATAAAGGGTTGGTATCCAAAATCTGTAAAGAACTTAACAAACTCAACACCTGAAAAACCAATAATCCAGTGAAGAAACGGGCAAAAGATGAATAGACACTTCTCCAAAGAAGACATCCAGGTGGGCAACTGACACATGAAAAAATGCTCAACTTCACTCATCACCAGGGAAATATATTAAAAACTACAGTGAGGTACTACGTGACACCTGTCAGAATGGCTAAAATGAACAACTCAGGCAACAAGAGATGTTGGAGAGGTTGCAGAGAAAGAGGATTTCTTTTGCACTGCTGGTAGGAATGCATACTGGTGCAGCTACTCTGGAAAACTGTATGGAGGTTCCTCAAAAAATTAAAATGGAACTACTCTATGACCCAGCAACTGCCCTACTAGGTATTTATCCAAGGGATACAGGTGTGCTGTTTTGAAGGGGCACATGTGCCCCAATGTTTATAGCAGCACTATCAACAATAACCAAAATATGGAAAGAGCCCAAATGTCCATCAATGGATGAATGGTTATAGAAGATGTGGTATTTATAAAACGGAGCATTACTTGGCAATCCAAAAGAATGAAATCTTGCCATTTGCAACTATGTGGATAGAACTAGAGGGTCTTAGGCTAAGTGAAATTAGTCAGAGAAAGACAAATATTATATGACTTCACTTATATGAGGACTTTAAGATACAAAACAGATGAACATAAGGGAAGGGAAGCAAAAATAATATAAAAACAGGGAGGGGGACAAAAACATAAGAGACTCTTGAATATGGAGAACAAACAGAGGGTTACTGGAGGGACTGTAGGAGGGGGAATGTGCTAAATGTGTAAGGAGTATTGAAGGAATCTACTCCTGAAATCATTGTTGCACTTTATGCTAACTAGCTTGGATGTGAATTAAACATTTTTAAATAAAAAAAAATAAATGAGATAACCTGGGGAGAAGTAAAAAAAAAAAAGAAAGAAAAGGGTAACAGAATACTCTGGTATATTTAAAAATGGTTCTGTTTTCCCCACCCCTTGGTGGAATAATGGGAGGATTTTCCTCTGATATTTACTGTGAGAACCTGGAGGTTCTCCTGGAGGTTAAATTGACAAGTGTGGGAGTTTCTCTACGACTGGATTTCCTTAGTGTTTTAAATTCTAGAGTTGTCCACACTAAGTCTCCAGCAATTTGTCAATTACAGTTCAGGGTTTCCTGTCACCTCTTTCCCCACCCTCACACTGGATTTTACAGTGGTTTCCACTTAGGAGTGTCCGGTGCAGTTGGCCATGATTCCTCCTATCTGCCTCTCTCCGATTTTGGGGACAGAGATCTGCCTTTTGACCTCACCTCTCTTACTGATCCAAAAAGAGTTGTTGAGTTTTCAGTCTATTCAGCTCTTTAGTTGTGGAACTGGACACTGGAAGTCTCCTTTTCCCGTTTTTTAACTGTATATTTTGTTCTTGAGTTGTATGAATTCTTTATAATTCTGGATGCCAGCCCGTTTTCAAATATACGGATTACAAATAGTTTCTCTCATTACAAGGGCTACCATTTCACTCTGTTGATAGTGTCCTTTGATGCACAAAATTTTTAATTTTGATGAAGTCCAATTTACCTATTTTTCTTCTTTTGTCAGTGCTTTTGATGTATCCAAGAAAACACAGTCAAATTCAATGTCATTAAGCTTTCTCCTTGTGTTTTCTTTTTTAATTAAAAAATGTTTTTGTTAATGTTTTATTTATTTTTTATACAGAGAGAGAGAGAGAGAGAGAGAGAGAGAGAGAGAGAGAGAGAGAGAGAGAGAGAGAATGAGAGTAGGAGGGGCAGCGAGAGAAGGAGACACAGAACCGGAAGCAGGCTCCAGGCCCTGAGCTAGCTGTCAGCACAGAGCCTGACACGGGGCTCGAACCCATGTACGTGAGATCTGACCTGAGCTGAAGTCAGAGGCTTAACCGACTGAGCTACCCAGGCGCCACGGCCTTGTGTTTTCTTCTAAGAGTTTTACAGTTTCAGCTTTATATTTAGACAACTTATTTTGGTCTGTGGTATAAGTAAGGGTCTATCTTTGTTTTTTTTTGCATATGGATATCCAGGTCAGTGTGTGTGTGTGTGTGTGTGTGTGTGTGTGTGTGTGTGTGTGTGTTTGTAAGATTTAGGTTTTCTACATAAAAGGTTATATTGTCTATGAAATGATAATTTTGTGTCTTTTTTTCTTATTTGGGTGCCTTTTATTTTTTCCTTACTTGATTACTCTGGATAAGACTTTCAATGATATGTTAAATAAAAGTGGTGAAAGTAGAAATCCTAGCGTTAGAGAAAAAGCTTTCAGCTTTTCACCATTGAGTATGATGTCAGCCATGAGCTTCTCATCTTTATTATATTGAGGCATACCTTCTCTCTATATCCAGTTTGTTGAGAGGTTTTGTTTTTTTTTAAATCATAGATGGATGTTGAATTTTGTCAAATGTTTTTTGGCATCTACTGAGAAGATCGTATGATTTTTATCCTTTATTATGTGAATGTGGTGTGTCATATTGATTGATTTGTGGATGTTGAACCATTCTTATATACCTGGAACAAATCTGACTTGATTATGGTTTAGGATCCTTTTAATGTTTCCTAATATTTTGTGCAAGCGTTTTGCATTTATTTGCATCAGGGATACTGGTCTAAAATTTCCTTTTATTGTGGCATCCTGGTCTCATTTTGGTATCAAGAAATGCTGGCCTCATAAATGAGTTTGGAAGTGTTCCATGATCTTCTATTTTTAGGAAAAGTTTAAAAGGCTTTTATTCATTCTCTGAGTATCTGGTAGAATTTAACACTGAAATCCTTTGAGCCTGAATTTTTGCTTGTTGTGAGGTTCTTGATTACCAATTCCATCTCCTTACTAGCAATTGATCTGTTTAGATTTTCTATTTCTTCATGTTAGTCTGGGTAGTTCTATATTTCTAGGAATTATTCATTTTTTTAGGTTGTCCAATTTGTTGGCATAGTAGTCTCCTATGATATTTTGTATTTCCGTGGCCAGAAATATTCTGTGGTCAGTTGAAATATCTCCTCTTTCATTTATGATTTTATTTACTTGAGTCCTCTCCCTTTTTTTCTTGCTTCGTCTAGCTAAAAATTTGTCTAATTTCTCTATATTTTCAAAAAAGCTGTTTTTAGTTTCCGTGATTTTTTATGTCATTTTTATCTCTATTTTATTTATTTCCACTTTGATCTTTGTTATTTTCTTCTTTCTACTAACTTTGTGCTTCGTTTGTTCTTGTTTTTCTAGTTCCTTGAGGTACAAATCCAGGGTGTTTATTTGAGATGTTTCTTGTTCTTTGATGTAGATATTTATTACTATAAACTTCCTTCTTATAACTGATTTTGTTCTTTCCCATAAATTGTAGTAAGCTTTATTTTCATTTTAATTTTTTCATTTATCTTTTGTTATCTTTTTCTCCCAGTGGTTGTTTAGTAGTGTGTTGTTTAATTTTTGCATATTTGTGAATTTTCCAGTTTCTTATAATTGATTTCTAGTGTCCTACCAGTGTGGTTGGAAAAGATGCTTGATATGATTTCAGTCTTCTTAAACTTAAAAGACTTGTTTTGTGGCCTAACATATGATCCAGCCAGGAGAATTTTCCATGTACACTTGAGAAGACTATGTATGTTGTTGGATGGAATGTTCTGCACATGTCTGGTTGGTCTGTCTGGTTGGACATGCCATTTAAATCCAATCTTTCCCTCTTGATTTTCTGTCTGGATGATCTATCCATTGGGGCGCTAAGTTTTCCTACAATTATTGTATTGCTGTCTATTTCTCTCTTTAGGTTTGTTAATATTTGCTCTATATATTCACGTGTTCCTAGGTTGGGCGCACAAATATTTTCAAATGTAATATCTTATTGAATTGGCCCTCTTATCATTATATAATAATATTTGTCTCTTATTACAGTCTTTGTCTTAAATTCCTTGATATAAGTCTAGTTACCCCAGCTTTTTTGTTTGTTTCCATATGCATGAAACACCTTTTTTTCATCAATTCACTTTGAGTTTGTGTGTCTTGATATATGAAGTACATATCTTGTAGGCAGCATATAGATGGGTCTTGTGTGTGTGTGTGTGTGTGTGTGTGTGTGTGTGTGTGTGTTCCCATTCAGCCATTGCATCTTTTTTTTTTTTTTACGTTTATTTATTTTTGAGAGAGGAAGAGATGGAGTGTGAGTAGGGGAGGGGGCAGAGAGAGAGGGAGACACAGAATCTGAAGCAGGCTCAGAGTTCAATTTGGGGCTTAAACTCAAAGACTGCATCATCAAGACCTGAGCTGAAGTCAGATGCTTAATTGACTGAGCCACCCAGGAGCCCCCATTGGATCTTTTGATATGAGAATTTTCCATTTACATTTAAACTAATTTTTGATAGGTGTGTACTTATTGCCATTTTTTTGTTTTCTGTATGTTTTATAATTCCTGTTTCTTCTTCCCTTGTTCGCTTCCATTATGATTTGATAATTTTTTTGTAGTGATATGCTTAGATTCCTTTATCTATATTTTTTGTGTATCTTTGATAGGTTTTTGCTTAACCATGAGTCCTACATAAAATAATTTATATTTATAGCAACCTATTGTAGGTTGATAACAACTGAAGCTTGAATGCATTTGAAAGCTCTACATTTTTACTCCCTGCTCCTACATTTTGTTTTTGATGTCATAGTTTACAACTTTTTTATCTGGTGTATAATTTAACAAATTATTGTAGTTATAATGATAATGACTACTTTTGTCTTTTAGCCTTCATGCTAGCTTTATATGTGATTAGCCGCCACCTTTACATTAGATTATTATAAATATATATTTTTATATATTTATCTTCACCATTGAGTTTTACCATTTAATATATGTTCTTGGTACAAATTAGCACTTTCATTTCAGCTTAAAGAAGTCCCTTTAACATTTTTTGAAAGGATAGTCTAGTGGTGATAAATTCCTTAGCTTTGCTTATCTGGGAAAATATCTCTCCTTCAATTCTGAAGAACAATTTTTCCAGTAAAGTATTCTTGGTTGAAGATGTTTGTTCTTTCAGGATTTTATTTATATCATGCCACTTGTTTCTGATCTGTAAAGTTTCTACTGAAAAAATTGCTGATAGTCTTATGGGGGTTGTCTTGTGTGCAGCAACTTCTCTGTTGCTGCTTTTAAGATTCTCTCCTTGTCTTTAAAATTTGTCACTTTAATCATAATATGTCTTAGTGTGGGTCTCTTTGGGTTAATCTTATTTGGGATATAGTGGTGCCCTATAGTGTTCCGGGGAAGGGTGTAAAGATAGTGTGCACCTTTTGAGGTCTCTGGAGAGGATTATAGTCAGCACAGTTGTGTTTTTTAAAATGTATATTTGAGAGGGAGAGGGAGAGGGAGAGGGAGAGAGAGAAAGAGAGAGTGAGAGAGAGACTGTGAGCAGGAGGGGCAGAGAGAGGGAGACATAGAGGCTGTGGTGTGGGACTCAAACTCACGAACTGAGATATGACCTGACCTGAAGTCAGACGCTTAACTGACTGAGCCACCCAGGTGCCCCTTAGATGTATGTTTAATGAGAAGACTGCCCCTCAGGGTGCAGTTATGAAGATAAGGCAATAGGCCTCATTCAGAGAAAGACTGGCACTTCAATCTCTTGTTTCTCTGCATGTCCTGGGGATGGTAGTTGGTTAAGAACTCTTTTACAGTTTTGTGGACTCCACAAGCACAAACCCTATTGGCTATCATAGCTAGGCAATCCAGAGTTGTCCTTCAGGCAGGAGCCACAAAACTTAGGGTTCCAGACAAGTGTACAAGTTCTTTCTGGAGATGCCAGTGAGCTGGAGTGAAGCAGAGAGAGAGCACAAAGATGGCACCTGCCAGCTTCCATTTATGAGAACATTTTAGTATGCCTCTAATGTGTGTTAAATTGGATGCCCTGCCTCTCAGGCTAATGCTTTTACAAAAGGAAATAATTCTCTTTAACAGAAAGTCTGGGCACTTTTCAGTCAACTGCCTATGTGCTGGGCCTTGGGGGTACATGAATCTGAAATCATGAACACTTTAAGAATTATTTTTCGGTCCTCTGTAGTCTTGTGGGTCTCATGAACATAAGCCCCATTGGCTTTTAAAGTTAAATGTTTTGAGGATCGTCTCACAAGTGCAGGTTTTAGAAGTTGGTGTATCAGACGTAGAGTTCAAACCCTTCACCTCTCAGGGAGAAGAAGGTCAGTTTGTGAGTTCCCTCCTGATATTGGGTCACCACACTAGGGTGGATTTTATGGCAAAATCGTGTCTCAGCCTTTCCTATCCACTTCAGTGTGGTCTTTCCTCACTTGATTAATGTGCAGGAATTGCTCAGCAAGTTTTGGGTTTTATTCAGAAGAAATTATTCCATGCATAGCTGTAGAGTCAGTGTTTTTACGAGAAGGAGTGAATTCAGGATCCTCCTATGTAACTATCGTGAACCAGAAAGTGCTAAGTTTGTTTCTATTGACTGATTTTTCTTCCTGTTACAGACCAGATTTTCATAAATCTACATATGTCTACTAGTTTTTATTGAAAATTTTTGCATCATTGTGTCATGCTTTGCTGTTATCTTTTAAAAAGTGTTGGACTTTGTTCTGGAAGGCAGTTAAGTAACTTGTAAGCAAGCCAGCTTGATTCTTTTGAGGCTTGTTTTTAAACGTTTTAAGGGTGACTCTAAATTAGCCTTTCATATAGGATTAGTTTAGAGCCACTCCTAAGACCCCATCCTTTTGGTCTCCTTCTAAAGACCCTGTGAATTTGGTGAGGACTCTACTCTTACTGGTGGGAACTTGGATGATGATAGGTCCAGGGTGAACTCTGGGAATTATTGAGTTTATAGCTCTGCAGTAATTGTTTCCTTTTTCCCAGAGTTCCTCCTTTGCCCAGCTCAATGAACTTTCAACATACACAGTTTAGTACCTAGCCAAAGATTCAAAGGATTCCTGTGTAGATTTAGAGCTTATCTTATAACTCCTCCTTTTTGATACTGTGACCCACAAATTTTAACTATTTCAATTCCCCCAAACTCTGATATCTATCTTCTCAACTTAGCAGTACGTACTGTCATTAGTAAGGTTTCCCTTTCCTGTACCACTCCAGAAATTGCCTCCAGGCAGAAATCGTGGAATTCACCTTCTTATTTCCCTTCTCTCAAGGATGACAATCTTTTGTTTTCTGTCGTACAATATTTGAAAATATATTTTGTACACTTTTTCAACTGTTTATAATGGAAAGACAAGTTTAAACACTTTTGCTCTCATGGTTGGAAGTGGAAATGGGGCTGGGACTTTTGATCCTTCCCTTCTTTGTTGTGTACAACTATCTCTCAGATTAAGCCCTTCATAATCCCCCTCTTAGTTATTCTAAGAGCTGTCTTCTTTTCCCCATCAACCTATCTGCCCAGGGCTCTATGTTTATTTTTATCTTGTTTCTCCCTTGTTTTACTACATTTCATCTTGTTACTCAAAAATATTTAGTGGGTTCTGGAGTAATATATGTTGCTTTCCTGTTTTTCTCTCTTTCAGAAACTATTTTTCCTTCATTTTATTGTAGTGGAAACGTCAATCTCTATCCCCTGCCCCAATTTTACACACTTAACTGGGTCTACCCAATCTTAGCACTTTGTTTCATCACAATAGTGATTGTTCCAGGAGTAGACACTGCCAATCGTAGACTTCTCTGGGACTGATGTATGGACACTGAGAAAAAGGAATACTCTTCTGACTGAGTGTGTAAGGCTGGGAGAATGTGAATTTGGGACTGTCAAGGACCATCTTCCTCTGCCTCATAGAAAATGATTTTATTGCTATAGCAGAGAAAGATGTCAGCACACTGAGTGAAGAAGAATATATATATTTGTGAGACGGGGTGGAGAGAGAGAAATGAGAAAGGAAATGAAAGGTAACACTGTTAGCTCCCTGGATCAATATCTGCACGAAATCAGCAAATCCCTATACCCCTCTGTTCTTTGAACCAATTAATTCCCTCTTTGATTAATCTAGTTTGGGTTGAGATTCTTACTTGCTTCTGAATAAAATTGAGTTAAAGGAGTCTTCTCTGTTTTTGTAATAAAATGTAGCTTTAGGAAAGCTACTCACTAACACCAAAAGATTTCTCTACTTTTGGTACTTTGTGCTGACATTCCTATCAGGTATGCCATTGTAGTGCTTATCATAATGATAGACAGAGCAACTCTGTGGTCCTGTGGAAAGACCTCAAGTTTCAGAGAGGCCTGGTTGGAATTTTTTTTCTGCCTATTAGCTGTGTGATCTGAAAGCTCAGTGCATTTACTTCCTTTCCCAGTAAAGAGTGGAGGAAGTAGGAAGTCCCATGGTACTACTAAGAATTGAATTTAACCACATACAACTGAAAACCCAAGGTAAGAATACTTTGAGCATATAGAAACTTCTTTCTCATGTAAATTAAGTCTGGAAGTAAAAATTCTGGCTTAACAAAGTCATCAGGCAGCCGCCTTTCTACATTTTTGCTCTACCATATTAACACATGGCTCAATTCAAAGAGTTTTCTCTTTGTTGAAGTCAACAGGACCTATGATACATAATTAGTATGTTCTTTCCACCCTGGTACATGAAGAGGTGATTAAGGGGAATGGATGGGCATTTTTCTGTGTTGGAAATTTTGTCTTGAGAAGAAAGCTTTCCTTTGCTCCTATTGTTCATTGCAATTAGTAGAATCTGCCTAAACAGAGTTGGATACTCTCTGAATTTCCAATAAACAGGAAGAGATATGATCAAAGACTATATGACAGTAGCCGCTATGATGAGTGGCGAATTTCTTATCAGTCAATGAAGATGGTACTTTGCTCAAAATGATTAGGCTTAGTTAGGGTTGTGGGGATGACAAGGAAAGGACATATATAGAAAAGCTAAATGACTTGGGAACTCTAGAAATATGGGTAAATATGAGTTTAGGTTTCTCATAGATGTCTGGAGTCTCCAGGGCCCCCCTCCCACCATCTACCATGATTCCCAGTATGACTCTAGCATCATTTTGTGGCCTCCCCTTTTCTGTATCTTTATCCTTTTTAGCCTCTGAATTGCTCTCTACCTTTCTAGTCCCTATCTGCTCCAATATATCTTCATATCAGAACAAGAAGGGTCTTCCAAATATATGATTTTCATAATATTGCTTTTCTGTTTTGGTAGCTTACAGGGTTATATATTTAATTATCTTTGCAACATAGCTGCTGTGTTTTGATTATTAGGACCTGTCTATTTAAGAGCTATGATGCTTAGGATCCTAGAATAATATAATTTAAGAGGTTAAAGCAGAGACTAAATAGCTAGATTTTATTGATACCCAACATGCAGCATGCTTTTAGAATTAAGCCTTTTTGCATTATATAGCTGCATATATAGCTGGAATATAGAGTCAGGATGGTCTAAGTCATGCTTAGTGTTAACAAAGGATCCTGAAATCTAGGTGGCTCAATAAAACAAAAGTGTTTCTGTTGTTTGTTTATTTGTTTTTTTTTGCTTATTCTAAGTGGGCGACGTGGCTGTGCATACAGACACTGGGGGAACCAGTCATTTCCATCTTGTAGCTCCACCAAATGGACCACATGGTCTTCTCTCTGAAGCAGAAGAGGCCACTGCCAAATGTCTGTCCTAGGAGCTAGGTCTGCTCCCCTAATCAGAGTGTAAGTTCCCTGAGGACAGGGACTCTGTGTTGTATTTATCTATTTTTTCATTTTGTCAGAAATCTGGGTGAAGATGGTATTGAAGTGAAGTTTGGCCAAGAACACAGAAAGACCCAGATTCTGTTTGTTGTTTCTTACCAGAACCCTGAGGGCAATGAGGAATGGCACCTGAGAAACAGGTGCTTACATCTAAATGCAGAGAATTCTGGCAAGCTAGACTGGGCAACATGGACCCAGTCTGTTTTTTTTTTTTTTTTTAGACTACCATGAAAAGGTGGCAGAGTATGGGTTCTGCTCTGCCTATATTGTTGTTCACTGTCAAGACTCAAGGCTCAATTATTTTTTTTAATTTTTAATTTTTAATTTACATAGTTTATTACCAAGTTGGTTTCCATATAACATCCAGTGCTCTTCCCCACAAGTACCCCTCTCTATGACCATCAACCCCTTTCCCCTTCCCCCCTCCCTCTTCAGCCCTCAGTCTGTGCTCAGCATTCAAAAGTCTCTCATGATTTGCCTCACTCCCTCTCCCCAACTCTTTTCCCACCCTTTCCCATTCCCATGGTCTCCTATTAGGTTTCTCCTGTTAGACCTATAAGTGACAACATATGGTATCTGTCCTTCTCTGCCTGACTTATTTCGCTTAGCATGACTCCATTTTGCTACAAATGGCGGACTTCACTTTTTCTCATTGCCATGTAGTATTCCATGGTGTATATATATATATAT
>NC_043715.1:33530789-33534280 GCF_006229205.1 Suricata suricatta | reverse complement strand
GGTATATATATATATATATACCACATCTTCTTGATCCATTCATCAGCTGATGGACATTTAGGCTCTTTCCATGATTTGGGATGCTGGTGAGGATGTGGCTCAGTTCTTACCATCAAGAGGAAAGGCTGGTACATTCCACTCTTTCCAGAGTCAGAAAATTTTAATCAGGGACTGAGGTTATATAAAGCTCTAATCTCCAGTACCTGGTACCGGGCTAACCCAGGCCTGTTCCAGGGTTGGTGCCATGTGGGACAGGAAATGGGAGATGAAAAGGGGTGGATCAGCTCTGGTCTCCTTACCTCCTCACCCCTGTGTACACAGATCTGCTGATATAAGCTGTCTCCATTCTTCAACCCAATCCATGTTCACGAATCTGACCAGTTCATAGAGATTCCTCTTCCTTGGGCAACCGAAGAAGAGGATGGAGAAAGGAAAGAAGTCTTGAACATTCATTAATTCAAAGCAACATATTTAATTACATTAAAAAAACTTTTAGTGCACATTTCCAATGGGCCAAACATGCCCATATTAGGACTGGGAGCAAACAGTATTTAACTAATAATATAACAGGGTGTAATTTTTATTCAGCATCTATTCAAAATTAAATCTGCTTGGCTGCCACCTAGAAGAGTTTGCAGAAAACAACAATGATGATGATGAGTAGGACAGTGGTAGGCATTGTTTACTCAGTGTTTGTTATGTACCAGTCTCAGTATAAAATGCAAATGCACTACTCAATTCTCACAACAAACCAGAGGGTATGGATGTTATTATGCTCTATTTTGTAGTTAAGCTGACTGGAGTTTAGAGAGGTGATATGGCTAACCTAAAGACACACAGCAAGTAGCATCCAGGGCCAGAGTTGAATGAAAGTTTTCCTGGCCTAACTAACCCAGTTTTTTTCTTGCCTCCTTGAGAAAAGCATTATTGTTATTTTTTAAATTTTTTAATGTTTTATTTATTTTTGATACAGAGAGAGACAGAGCATGAGAGGGGGAGGGGCAGAGAGAGAAGGAGACACAGAACCAGAAGCAGACTCCAGCCTCTGAGCTAGCTGTCAGCACAGAGACTGATGCGGGGCTCGAACCCACAAACGTGAGATCTGACCTGAGCCGAAGCCGGAGGCTTTACCGACTGAGCCACCCAGGTGCCCTGAGAAAAGCACTATTATTATTATTATTATTATTATTATTATTATTATTATTATTATTATTATATATTTTTTAGCGAGAAAGAGAGACAGAGTGTGAGTGGAGAGGGAGCAAAAAGAGAGAGAGAGACACAGAATCTGAAGCAGGCTGTCACCACAAAGCCTGATGTAGGGCGTGGACCCACGAACCGTGAGATCATGACTTGAGCTGAAGTCGGAAGTCTGACTGAGCCGCCCAGAAACCCCAAGGAAAACATTATTTTGAGGAACAGTGGCGAGAGTTCAAATTTACGTAAAAGAGGGCAGCATTTTAAGTTTCAATAATAAAAATTTTATGTTTATTTATTTTTTTACAGTTTATTGTCAAGTTGATTTCCATATAATACCTACTGCTCATCCCAACAAGTGCCATCCTCCATGCCCATCACCCCTTAAAAAACTTAATAACCATTATTCCAATCATACTAATTTCACTACTAATAAAATATATACTTGTCATCAGTGTGGTGCTTTTCTGAGCACTTTACATGTTCCTTCCCCCCCATTTTTATTTTATTTTATTTTTTAATAATAGTTTTTTCATCAAATTGGTTTCCATATAACACCCAGTGCTTCTCCCCACAAGTGCCACCCCCCCCCACCATCTCCCCCTTCCCCCTCTCCCTCCCCCTTCAGCCCTCGGTTCGTTTTCAGTATTCAATGGTCTCTCATGATTTGTGTCCCTCTCTCCCCAACTCTCTTTCCCCCTTCCCCTCCCTATGGTCCTCTGTTAGGTTTCTCCTGTTAGACCTACATGTGCAAACATATGGTATCTGTTCTCTGCTTGACTTATTTCATTCAGCATGACACCCTCGAGGTCTATCTACTTTGCCACAAATGGCTAGATTTCATTCTTTCTCACTGCCATGCAATACTCCATTGTGTACACATACCAAATCTTGATCCATTCATCAGGTGATGGACATTTAGGCTCTTTCCATGATTTGGCTATTTGTAGAAAGTGCCACTATGAACATTGGGGTACACGTGCTCCTATGCATCAGCATTTCTGTATCCTTTGGGTAAGTCCCTAGCAGTGCTATTGCTGGGTCATAGGGGAGTTCTATTGATAGCTTTTTGAGGAACCTCCACACTGTTTTCCAGAGCGGCTGTACCAGTTTACATTCCCACCAACAGTGTAGGAGGGTGCCTGTTTCTCCACATCCTCGCCAGCATCTATAGTCTCTTGATTTGTTCATTTTAGCTGCTCTGACTGGTGTGAGGTGATATCTCAGTGTGGTTTTGATTTGTATTTCCCTGATGATGAGTGACGTTGAGCATCATTTCGTGTGCCTGTTGACCATCTGGATGTCCTCTTTGGAGAAGTGTCTGTTCAGGTCTTCTGGCCATTTTTTCACTGGATTATTCATTTTTCGGGTATGTAGCTTAGTGAGTTCCTTGTAGATTTTGGATACTAGCCCTTTATCTGATATGCCATTTGCCAGTATCTTTTCCCATTGTCATTTGCCTATTACTTTTTTTTTTATTGTTTCCTTTGCAGTGCAGAAGTTTTTATCTTGATGAGGTCCCAGTAGTTCATTTTTGTTCTTGATTCCCTTGCCTTTGTGGATGTGTCGAGGAGGAAATTGCTGTGATTGACGTCAAGGAGGCTGCTTCCTGCTTTCTCCTCTAGGGTTTTTATGGTTTCTTGTCTTATATTCATGTCCTTCATCTATTTTGAGTTTATTTTTGTGAATGGTGTAAGAAAGTGGTCTAATTTCATTCTTCTACATGTTCTTGTCCAGCTCTCCCAACACCACCTATTGAAGAGGCTGTCTTTTTTCCATTGGATACTCTTTCCTGTTTTGTCAAAGATTAATTGGCCATACACTTGTGGGTCTAGTTCTGGGCTCTCTATTCTATTCCATTGGTCCATGTGTCTATTTCTGTGCCAATACCATACTGTCTTGATGATGACTGCTCTGTAGTAGAGGCTAAAGTCTGGGGTTGTGATGCCTCCTGTTTTGGTTTTCTTCTTCAGTATTACTTTGGCTATTCGGGTTTTTTTTTTTGTTGTTCCATATGAATTTTAAGATAGTTTGTTCTAGCTTTGAGAAGAATGCTGGTGTAACTTTGATGGAATTGCATTGAATGTGTAAATTGCTTTGGATAATAATGACATTTTCACAATGTTTATTCTTTTGATCCATGAGCACGGAATGTTTTTCCATTTCTTTGTGTCTTCTTCAATTTCCTTCATAAGTCTTCTATAGTTTTCAGCATACAGGTCTTTTACATCTTTGGCTAGGTTTATTCCTGGTATTTTATGTTTTGTGTGTGTGTGTGTGTGTGTGTGTGTGTG
>NC_043715.1:33529347-33530689 GCF_006229205.1 Suricata suricatta | reverse complement strand
TTCCTGGTATTTTATGTTTTGTGTGTGTGTGTGTGTGTGTGTGTGTGTGCGCGCAATTGTGAATGGGATCAGTTTTTTTATTTCTCTTTCTGTTGCTTCATTTTTGGTGTATAAGAATGCAACTGATTTCTGTACGTTGATTTTGTACCCTGCAACATTACTGAATTCATTGGTCAGTTCTAGAAGGCTTCTGGTGGAGTCAGTCGGGTTTTCCATGTAGAGTATCATGTCGTCTGTGAAAAGGGAAAGTTTGACTTCTTCTTTGCCAATTCTGATGCCTTTTATTTCCTTTTGTTGTCTTATTGCTGATGCTAGGACTTCCAACACTATGTTAAACAACAATGGTGAAAGTGGACATCCCTGTCGTGTCCCTGATCTCAGGGGGAAATCTCTCAGTTTTTCCCCATTGAGGATGATATTATCTATGGGTTTTTCATAAATGGGTTTTATGATGTTTAAGCAAGTTCCTTCAATCCCTACTTTCTCAAGGGTTTTTGTTAAGAAGCGATGTATTTTGTCAAATGCTTTTTCTGCATCTATCGATAGAATCATATGGTTTTTTTTCATTTCTTTTGTTAATGTGATGTATCACATTGATGGATTTGTGAATATTGAACCAGACTTGTAACCCAGGAAGGAATCCCACTTGATCAAAATGGATAATTCTTTTTATATGCTGTTGAACTCGATTTGCTAGTATCTTGTTGAGTATTTTTGCATCTGTATTCATTAAGGATATTGGCCTGTAGTTCTCTTTTTTTGTTGGGTCTCTGGCTTAGGAATCAAAGTGATATGTGCTTCATAGAATGAGTCTGGATCTTCCTTCCATTTCTATTTTTTGGAATAACTTGAGAAGGATCTGTGTTAACTCTGCTTTAAATGGCTGGTAGAATTCTCCTGGGAATCCATCCAGCCTTGGGCTTTTATTCGTTGGGAGATTTTTGATGACTGATTCAATTTCTTCACTGGTTATGGGTCTGTTCAGATTTTCCATCTCTTCCAATTTGAATTTTGGTAGTACATGTGCATTTAGGAATTTGTCCATTTCTTCTAGATTGTCCAGTTTGTTGGCATATAATTTTTCACAGTAATCTCTGATGGTTGCTTGTATTTCTGAGGGATCTGTTGTAATAGATCCATTTTCCTTCATTATTTTGTCTATTTGAGTGTTCTCTCTTTTCTTTCTGAGGAGCCTAGCTAGAGGTTTATCAATTTTGTTTATTTAAAAAAAAAAAAAAACCCCAACTCTTGGATTCATTGATCTGTTCAATTGTTTTTGTGGATTCTATCTTGTTTAATTCTTCCCTGATCTTTATTATTTCTCTTTTTTTGCTGGGTTTGG
>NC_043715.1:33491105-33529247 GCF_006229205.1 Suricata suricatta | reverse complement strand
GGTGCAGAGTTCTAAATATATCTATTAATTCCGTCTGTTCCAATGTGTCATTCATGTCCATTGTTTCTTTAGTGATTTTTTTGTCTGGTTGACCTATCCACTGTTGTAAGTGGGGTATTAAAGTCCCCTGCAATTAGCAAATTCTTATCAATAAGATTGCTTTGGTTTGTGATTAGTTGTTTTATGTATTTGGGAGCTCCCAAATTTGGCACATAGATGTTTATAATTGTTAGCTCTTCCTGATGTAGAGACCCTGTAACTATTAAATAATGTCCTTCTTCATCTTTTGTTACTGCCTTTACTTTAAAGTCCAGTTTGTCTGATATAAGTATGGCTTCTCCGGCTTCCTTTCAGCATCCAGTCGCATAGTAGATATTTCTCCATCCCCTTACTTTCAATCTGGAGGTGTCTTCAGGTCTCAGGTGAGTCTCTTGTGGACAGCAAATAGATGGATTTTTGTTTTTGATCCATTCTGCTACCTTGTGTCGTTTGACTGGAGCACTCAGTCCATTTACATTCAGTGTTATTATTGAAAAATGTGGGTTTAGATTCGTTGTGTCCCCTGTCGAGTGCATGTTTGGAGTGATGTCTCTGGTACATTATATTCCTTGCTACATTTCCCTCATAGAGTCCCTCTTAGAATTTCTTGTAGGGCTGGTTTGGTGATGATGAATTCTCTCAACTTTTATTTGGGAAAACCTTTATCTCTCTTTCTATTTTGAATGACAGGCTCGCTGGATAAAAATTCTTGGCTGCATATTTTTTTTTTTCCTATTCATCACATTGAAGATTTCCTGCCATTCCTTTCTGGCCTGCCAAGGTTCATCAGATAGGTCTGTAACCACTCTGATAGGATTCCCTTTGTATGTTAAGGCCCTTTTATCCCTAGCTGCTTTCAGAATTCTCTCTTTATCATTATATTTTCCCAGTTTCACTATGATATGTTGTGCTGAAGGTTGGTTTACGTTTTGTCTTAGGGGAGTTCGGTATGTCTCTTGAATTTCAATGTCTTTCTCTTTCCCTAGATTCGGGAAATTTTCATGTATAATTTGGTCCAACACCCCTTCAGGACCTTTTTCTCTTTCTTCCTCTTCAGGAACTCCTATGATATGGATATTGTTCCATTTGATTGTATCACTCAGGTCTCTGATTCTCCTTTTGTGCTCCTGTATCAATTTCTCTCTCTTTTTCTTGGCTTCTTTTGCTATAATTGTTCTTCTAATTCACCTATTCTCCTCTCTGCTTCTTTAATCCATGCATTGGCAGCCTCCATCTTATTATTCACCTCATTTACAGCCTTTTTGAACTCATCACAGCTGTTTTGAAGGTTCCTAGTCTTTGTATCAATATCTTCTTGACAGCTTCTATGCTTTTTTCAAGCCCAGCGATTAATTTTATGCTAATCATTCTAAATTCTTGCTCAGTTATGTTTCTTGTGTCTGTTTTGAGAAGTTCTGTCACTGTGATTTCTTCCTGGAATTTCTTTAGAGGAGAGTTCTTTCGTTTCATCATTTTGGCTAGCTTTCTGTCTCTTATCAGTTTTTTTAAATTTTTTAATATTTTATTTATTTTTGAGAGAGAGACACACAGTGCAAGCAGGGGAGGGTCAGAGAGAGAGGGAGACACAGAATCCGAAGCAGGCTCCAGGCTCTGAGCTAGCTGTCCGCACAGAGCCTGATGTGGGGCTCGAACCCACGAACCATGAGATCATGACCTGAGCTGAAGCCGGAAGCTTAACCGACTGAGCCACCCAGGCGCCCCCTCTTATCAGTTTTAAAAGCTCTTTCGGCACTGTGCACCTGTTAGTATGGCTCTACTAAAGGAGGCTCTTTGACTGTCCAGGGCCTGTCGTTTCAGGAGATGTTCTTTTAATGGTGTCTCTCAGTTTCTCTTGTTGTTCATGTGATTAATATATTTCCTTACTCAGTGATATTTGAGACTTTCCACTATGTGTGCTTTGGCCTGTTTTTTGAGGTATCCCTGAAAAGGAAAACAGACAAACACACAGGGAACACAGCACACAAACGCACTGACAGATCTGGTAAACAAGCAAACCAAATGGGCAAGGAACAAAAGGGAGCAGGAAAGAAAAGAGAGGACAGGAAAGGAGAAAGAAAAAACAAAAAAAACAAAAAACCGGGGGCACAGAGACAGCCAGAGATTAAGGACAGTCTGAGAGCCTAAAACCTGCGGAGGATAAAGATAAGAATGAGATAAGCGAAAAATATCAGATGGTAAGGGTTGACCTAATCATAGCAGTGTTAAACGTTGGTCTTCCCCAGTCTCCAGGGGGAAAAGGGAGAGAAGGATGAAATAGGAAAATAGAAAAGAGAAAACAAGGGAAAAATTATAGATATTTAAAACTAAAAAGTAATTAGGATAGAAAAAATTGAAAACAAAAAGTTAAAAAATAGGAAGAGAAGAATCCAGCTCTCCAGCGTGGATGGACGAGGTTCGGTGTATGTCGGGTCTCTGGGCCTGGTCTCTGAGGCCCCGCCTTAGTGCATGCAGGGAGAAGAATGGTGGCCCCTCTAGTCCCTCTCAGACCATGCATTGCCAGCCACTCTCTTGTGTCCATCCTCCCCGTGCCATTGGCAGGTCAGATTGTTTCGGTTTTCCAAGGTCCGCTAGGCCTTCAGATCCTAGCCCACCTACTTTACAAGTTTCCGCCACCGTTAAAATAACCTCTGGCAGCCAGGCGGCTTTCTGGTTGGGACTGCACAGGGGGACTGGAGAGCCAGCCCTTCCTCGGCTCCACCTGAGGTCTGCGGGCTGCAGGGCCCACCGACTCCCGAGCCCACTGAGGTCAGCTGGCTGTGAGCCCACCGGATCGTGAGCCTGCGAGGGGGTCGGATTTCTCTCCCTGCGCCTGGTGGCTGCGAATGGAAATTTTGTCTCTCCGCCGCACCACGGGCTAAGGTCTCCCTTCAGTCTCTCCTCTTCCCCTTGGCTCTGTACCTCCCTGGAGGCCGGTTCGCACCCGGCGTCTTATGCTGACGTCTTGCGTGCAGCGTGGCCGGCTCACGGGCAGCTCTCAAAATCCTGTGCCAACCTGCACAGCCGGCCTGACCACTCCTGGCCCTGCATGGTGTTGTGCAGCCTCTGGGCCCACACCCTCTGCCGCCTGGGGCTAAGTCTCTGGGCATTCTCTTTCCAGCTCCCAGCCGGTGCTCCCTCACTCAGAGTCTCCGTTCCCAGTTTTCACTCACTTACTCCGGCATCCGTGGGGCTGATATCAATAAGTGGTCTGTGCGCCTATCTCTGCTCCTGGAGATTAGAAAGTTGTGGCTTTTAAGTCCTCTCAGTTTGATGTTTGCAGGCGTTCAGAGGCAACAGCGTTCCTTGCTTCTCCGCCATCTTGCCGGCCCCTCCTACATGTTCCTTTCATTGAATCTCCATAACAGCACTGTGAGGCAGGCACCATTATTATCCTTATTCTTCCGATGAGGCAACTGAGCTTGAAGTTTTACATGTAGGAAGTGGATCCTGGATTGAATTGTACAGGCTGTCTGGATAATAATGATGACATACTCATAATTATCGCATTTATGTTCATAAATAAATAAAACTGTGTATGTGTGCTTAATAATCACATACATACCCTGAAGTTGCAGACTTATGGGGCACACTTCATGATGGGCTTCTAGAATTCGTCAGTGTAGACATGGGTTTGTCTCCCATGACTACACACATGAGTAAGAGATCCATGAGGCAGACATCTTTCTTTTATTCCCTGTTGTTTCTGAACTGCCAGCAAGGTGCTTTGTACATGGAGTGTACTCAGTGGCTCAGAACCTCCCTCACAGTTCTTCTGTGTGCACAGTGTACAATGTGGTAGTGGTTACATGATGACAAGGGGAAGAGCACTGGGCTGGAAAGAACTGGATGTGGGAAGTCTTCCTTGATTTACCTTGCTAGTTGGGTGAACTTGGCCATTTCCTTCCATCACAACTGTTCCTCCCTCTCTGGGCTGCTGTAGGACTTGGTGCCAATGGGCTATGAGAGAGCTGTGTGAACTTAAGGTAACTTATATGCACCTTAGAGTTACTTCCACTATTTATATTGTTACAAGTCCTAGCTCCTTTGGTTGCTTTATTTGTAAGTAACAGAACTTTAAATATTATGGCAGCAGTGAGGTTTTTCTAAGAGGATACATATGCCAAATGGGGAGATGAAACTCAGACTTGTCCCAGGAGGGACTAGAAGGGTTTCAAGGTCTTTCTGCTGATGGGGTTATTTTGTCCCTTAGGCTGGAATTTGCAGATGTGCTGTCTTAAGGTAATATAACATTTCCTCAGATTTGCCTTTACCGTTCCTGCTATTACTGACATTCTTCCTTTCTCCGTTTCCTGAGTGCTACTATCCACCGTCATGTCTTTCTTGTGCTGATGGCTCCTGCTTCTGAACATTTCAACTCATTTATAGTCCCTGCTACTTCAGGGAACCCCTCTGCATGCACCCTTAGGATGTAGGCTTTGGCCACAAAAGATTCCAGATCAGATTCCTGAGGGATAGAATCTGACAGTCTTCTTTATCTTTATTCTCTCTCTTTCTCTCTCTCTTCCCCTTTCTTTTAGCAGAGCATTTCCTCTCAGGTACCTCATGGGTTAATGTCCACCCATGGTCCAATAACCTGTACATAGCTAGGGGGTGCAGTGGTTTCATTGAACTCTGTCTTGGACCACTCACTCTTGGAAAAGCCAGCCACCATGTTGTGAGGACACTCAAGCAGCCTTGTGGAGAGGTCCACGTGGTCCATGAGGAACAGAGGCCTCCTGCCGACAGCCAGAACAAATTTTCCAGCCATGAGAGTGCACCTTCTTAGAAGCAGATCTGCCAGTGCATAGTCAAAACTTCAGTTGATTTAACCTTAGCTAACATCTTGACTGTGACTTCATAAGAATTGCTCAGTTAAGCTGCTCCTGAATTTCTGACTCACAGAAACTGAGAGATGATAAAAGTTTATTATTGCCTTAGGGCAGTACGTTTCATAGAAATTTATTGTGCTGCAATAGTTAGCTAATACTGAGTCTTTTTTTTTTGGTAGTTTATTGTCAAGTTGGTTTCCATATAACACCCAGTGTTCTTCCCCACAAGTGCCCTCCTCCATGTCCATCACCCCACTTCCCCTTACTCCTCCCCGTTCAGCCCTCAGTTTAATACTGAGTGAGTTTTGAGGAAAATAGGTAAACCCTTGCAACATGGTAGGTAAAATTATTGCAAGGTCTTCAAGCAAGGAAGATTAGTCTCCTGGATACAGGAGGAGGTGCTGGTCCTCTCTATGAAAAAGAGCCTCAGAAATACCTTAGGCTTGGGATCTTCTGCTTCATTTAGATCTACCCCAATATCCCTATTTTAAATCCAGGGTCCCACTCCTTCCCATTAAGTGCCTTAAATTTTACATGAGACGTGGTGAAACTGAGAATTAAACTTAAGTTGTAATTCTGCAATTCACATAGTTAAGTCTGGGTTTGTTTTTTTGTTGATGTAGGTGCAAGAAAGAATAATTCATTTTAGGGCTACCACCAAAGCTCTCTGGTTCTCTGATCATGACTTAAGGTCAGCATCTAAAACCCTTAGTTTGTCATTTTCTTAACTCCTTAGGGCGATTAGAAGCAACCATCTCACAATATGGTCCTTGAAGGGATTGCGATTTCTCTAAGAGTCAAGTGCAGCAACCACTTGGTCCCCAAGGCACTTGCTTCAATAGGCACCCCATTACAATCAATTACAGGTGATAATTTGATTCATCATGATGTCACTGCCCACTATTGGTTACTGTTACTAACATCTCATTTCTCAATGGGACCTCAGCACAGCATTCAAGTCCAAGGACATGACTAAACTAAACTCAGATTCCTATCGTTGGGAATCAGTTTCCTAGGATCAGCCCTGGTATCAACTATTGGATCAGTCAGAGTCAAGTCAGGGGGAAAAAGCTCACTAAATTTATTTACATTAAGTTATCTCTTTAAAAGTACTTAAAAGGCAAAAAGGGAACACTGAGGTGTCAAAAGGTAGTAACTGCAGAAAGCATAGATTATTCTTAGGGCTTGAGAAACAAAGTGAAGTTGATCAGGTCATTGAAACCCAGATTCTTGGAGGAGGGACCCTCTAGGACTGGGACTGTGAGAGGGGTGTGCTGCCAGCTGGTGCTGGGACGTCTGGGTGGATGGGGAGGATGCCGTGCAGTTATTTCTGGGAGTGCTGGGAGAAGCAGGAAGATGGGACCACCTGTTGCCACTGGGATGAAGGGCCGTGGCTGGGATGGTGCCAGCAAGAAACAGCAAAACAGGGAAGAGTAAGTCTCTTCTCCCTCCTCCAGCTTTCCAGGCCCTCTCTCATGCCCTCTCTCAGCGGCACCAAGCAGGAAGCCAGCTGGAAAAGGAGAGGTTAGGTCAGAGACGAGTATAGAAGGGTGGGTGTGTTGCTGAGAATAATAGCTTAATAACCTGAATCCTGGCTCCCAGGGGCTGTGGCATCTGTAAGGCCTCACTGGGGTGCTGAGGTCCTAGGATAGCCCTCCAACGAAGGGAGTTTTACCTAAGACCAGGGCTCCTCTAAACCAGTGCCTGGAACTCCATACTATGGTATAGGAAAGAGTCCATACTATTTTGTCTCCTTCCTCCTGCTCCCAACTCTGGCCCTACAGACAGTGTGAGCTGAGTTAAGGTTGGGGGCACTCTTTTGTGGTTACTCCAATCACTATGCCCCCCAATTAGAGCTCTGAAGAGTGTACTGCAGGGGAACATTTTTGTGTTTTTGAGTAGCATGAACAGGCTTCCTTTTTTTTTTTTAGCACTTAAACTTTCTTTTCTCATTAGCACAGTCTTCTGGAGGGAGAGGAAGGGGCAGAAGAGCTAATTAGTGAACCTGGGTGACTGCCTCATACCTCCAACCTTTCCCAAACATCTGCCCCCTCCCCCTCGCCGCTAGAGGAGGCCAGAACCTGCTGCTAGCTGACTTTCTCTTTTGAGAAACTATCAAACAACATTTGCAAATAACTATGATTGCCTTAAAATGGAGGAAAGAAGCACATTTTCCAATTACAGCCTGGGTGATTGCTCCGGCTTGTTTAATTAATGGAGTGTGCATCTGTTTGCTGAGGCCCTTTTGAATGTGTTTTCTGGAGTTCCTTAATTAGTTACAAAAAGCTGCAGGTGTACTGGCAGGGGAGAACAGTAGATCTGGGATGTCTTCCAGAAGAGAGAATCTTTTTTAATGTAAATATTTAGTCGTATGATGATGAGGTTCATTTTAAAGTTCTCTTCCCTATTTGGTGTGCGTGCACTGGTGTTGGAAGATATATTCAGGCTCCATTTGGATTGTTGACAAAATAAATTGAAATGGAAGACACCAATTTTCATTATGACAGACACTTATACGCAGTTAGACCATCACCAGGATGACAAGTTATTCTCGTGCTGTCACTGTGAGGCTGCCGCCTGGTTTTTCAGGCAAAGATGCTTGCAAGGGGAGATGAGATGTTGCATACTAATTCTGTGGATTGAATCGCAATGTTATATATGTTGTATCGGGGAAGCAGTGGGGGGGTGTCTTTGTCCTCTTGGTAACTGAGGATGGTCTCGGCAATGTAAACTCGGCTTTCTGCCTGTTATTGTTTGTGAAAAACTGGAGATGTTGTCTCTTGCTGCGGTAATTACCACCCCTGAATCTGAGAGATGATGTTACTGTTGGAAAGGTGTTCAAGGCTGAGTTTAAAGAGTCTGTGATGATAGAGTGTGTGGGTGTTGGAGGTTGCACACTGATCAACTCGAGCAGTGGTCTGCAAACTATGGCCTATGGGCCAAACTTTGCCAACTGTTTCTGTTAAATGTTTATTTATTTATTTTGAGAGAGAGGGAGAGAAAGAAAGCGTGAGCAGTGGAGAAGCAGAGAGAGAGAGAGGGAGAGAGAGAATCCTGAGCATCTGTCAGTGCAGAGACTGACGTGGGCCTCAGTCTTACTAACTGAACTGTGAGATGGTGATCTGAGCTGAAATGAAGAGTCAGATGCTTAACTGACTGAGCCACCCAGGTGCTCCAGGCCCACTGTTTTTTTAAATAAACTTTTATTGGAACACATCCACGCTCATGTGTTCACATTTGTGGCTGTGTTTGCCACATTGGCAGAGTTAAATAGTTGTGACTGTATGGCCTGCACAGCCTAAAATATTTACCCTCTGGCTCTTTATCGAAAAAATTTGCTGACCTCTGAATTATAGGGACATTGTGGTCTACTGGATAAAGCTCAGGGAGAAGAGGGTCTGTGCCTTCTGTAGGCTTCTTTCCAGGCCTCAATTTCTAGATGTCTAAACTGGGGCTGAAGTTCCTACCCTTTGGGTCTTAGAGTGCTGTGTGAGATAAATAGTTGAAAATTTTTCCCAATGAATTTTTGCATTTTATCACTGAGAACCACATAATCAGTAATAGAGAAAATGGAAGATATCTTTTTATTCTTTCCTTGATGTTCGATATCCTGCGAACCAAGATTAAGACAAGTGAGGCACCGAAACAAAGCATCACTTGGATCAGCCTCTGTCTTTGCCACTACTGCTCCTCTCCCATGTCTTCTGTAGCATTTCCAGGACAGAGAGACTCTTCTAGCCTAGGAGAAAAGATGTACACACATGCCTGGCTCAAGGACAGTTCATAGCTTCTCCCAGGTACCTCCCATTCTACCTTCAGGGTTCTCATTGTTTTATTACAGGAAATACAGGTGGAAGCATCTTTATGCTGTAAACCTTAATTTTTAATTTTTTTATGTAGGTTTCACATCCAGCACAGAGCCCATCATGAGGCTTGAACTCATAACCCTGAGATCAAGACCTGAGCTGAGATCATGAGTTGGATGTTCAACCGACTAAGCCACCCAGGCACCATTGTAAATCTTAATTTTTTAATGTTCAAAACGTCTCACAACATTGTTCTTAAGATTTCATAAATCAGAGTTCCACTTCTGGGCCAGGATTAAAGTTTGAAGGCAAAATTGATTTTAGCAAAGCATCTTGTGAATGTTTAGGCACAGCATGGTGAGCAGAATTGATGCCCTTCTTTGGTTAACTCCAGCCACATCGTGGTGCCCACATAAATAATTCAATTAAGCAGCTGAGATAGAGAGGCTTATAGAAACTGCTATTAACTAGCTAGGTGACCTTCAACAACTCACCTGCCTCCTCTGGGTTTCGTCTGCCAAATGAAGGGCTCGGGATAGATGCTAACATGCTTGTCTATTTAAAAAATTCACTATATGGACACTGATTCCTATTATCTGAGTAGTGGAAAAATAGTCTCTTCCAACACGTTTTCCCCTTTCTAATTCCGCTACCCTATTAAGTCTGGCCTTTGCCAGTGGCCCTTATATGACAAAGCAAGGTGGGATAAGCAGGCGAGAAGGGGCGTGTGGTCAGGGTTCTGCTGGACAGACACAGATGCGCAAACACAGAAACGGACTCCTGCAAAATTAAACAGAAAAATAACACTTTGAGAGATAAGTGGGGGACTCCACAGGGTTGATAAGAAGGCTAGAGAACAGGGACCAAGGGAGGCTGGGTAGCTGAAGCTATCTCCAGCATCATGCCCTGGAATAGACCCCTGGTGCTGCTACTTGAATCCCCGCTAAGGACCACCGCTGCTCGTTTGTGTGGATTAGAAAAAGGGTCCTGCTTTGCCAACGAATACTTGGAGGATCAGCTTGGCGGGCCGAGTGAACTGGACTCAGCCCTCCACACGTCCTTACTCAGGCACTTAGAGCAGTGGTCAGTGGCAGCCCTGTCCTGCCCCACCAATCCCTGACCCTCAACTCCATTAGTGCTATTTCTGATGATCTCCACTTAGCCTGCATTTTCATTTCACTGTGTTGAGATGTAGATTTCTGGCCCAGAGCACTGGTTTGGTTTACTTGGAGCCTTGTCCACATCCAAACTGCAGGGAATGGGAAATACGCATCTCCTTTGGCGACCATAGTGAAAATTGGCTTCCCGTAGTTGGGTTAGCCTCAAACTAGGGGGATAGTTCCACATCAGGTAGCCAAACAAAAGGCAGTATGCAAATACAGACTGTGCCAAGAACTGGTACGCAGGATGTTCACTGCAGAACTCTAGGGGGCGCCATTCACACGGCGATTTATGTGAAGGGTGCCCACCCGGGTCGTGCAGTGCACAGCAGCTTTGCGCAATAATCACCACCAGTTCACGCGTTCACCTTCTCTTTTCAGCATTCTGTGAATGCTGACCCAGCAGCCCCCGGCTCTCTTTGTCTTCAGAGAACATCACCTCACATTCGGAATTACACGAACATTTTGAATACATTGAACAGGAGCAAGGATTTAATTGCTGGCTCCATGATGTGACTAGGGTGGAAAATATGCCCATTGTCATTCAAATGTTTTTACAAATACAAAATGACAAATGGATCATTTGCCATCTTCAGAGAGTTTGCTTCACTGAGATGATCTTTCTCAGACCTTTACACGATTCCGTTTCCTTTGTTCAAAGGAATTTGTTCTGGAAACACCATATAGATATTATGAAAGAAGTTAATATTTAAACTTGCAGCAGACATGCTTATATTTAATGTTCAATATTGAATGCCAAAGGAAGGAAAAAGATTTCTAGTGATTTTTATCAGCAAATGTGCCTTCAACAGTTGTTAAGGGTTTGAAAATACAGTTTAAAAGGAGATTGTTTTTCCTCTGACTGCCCTAAAAAATTCTATACTTCGCTCTTCTTGGTTGAGCTGTTTATGTTCATTTTCCTGAGTTTAATAACAGAAAATTCTCTTTCCATTATTTTATCTAGAAGCCTATATTTTGACATAAAACCAAGAAGCATTTCCACTTCTTACATTTTACTTCCTCCACTTCTGAAAGCAAAAGTAGTTCAATTAAATATCATCTGAGGGCTCCTTCGAGGCAGAGACCTTTGGAAATTGCTCTAACCCTTTAACATTTAGAAAAGCATATTTATAGAAGCAGAATGTCTTTGCAGTGTGTGCTCGCTGTTCAGAGAGGGAAAAACTGCCTGACTCTACTCTGAAGAATGAAGTAATTCCATTTCAAGGCTAGCCATTAGGAGTAATGGAGAGGCTGCCCAGACGGAGCCTCGAGTGTCACGGGCCCATCAGATCAGATTCATGTTTAGGTTTTAAATTAACTACAAAAAGAGTGCCCACTTCTGTTTCCACTGGATTGGGGAGGGGAGCATTAGAGTGGAGACTTCAGGCGGGGGGGGGGGTCTTTGAAATCACAAGAGGAAATTTCCCCCATGCTAAGCGGTGGATGGTCCATCCATTTATTCAGTTGGATGATCCATCCATTGGTCCGTTGATCCATCCACTCTTCCAATCTTCTTAGCACTTATTCAATACATATTTATTGAGTGCTTACTACGAACCAGATCCCATACGTGAATGGTACACAGACTAGCGAAACAGGATGCCAGAGAGACAGATTCAGAGCAGAAAGGGACAAAGATAAACGAGGGAAGGCAGAATGGCAGAGTGGGACTAGGGAGGTGTGTCCGTAGCAAGAGGAAGAAGGACAAATTTATTTACATTAGTATTTTAAGATTTTTCAGATTCACTCTCCAATTGCTTCATGTGGATTCTCTACTGTGTAGAATTTCCATGACCAAGTGCATTCTCATTGGATGAATTCATTCATTCAACAAACATATATTGATAAAGGGACTGTTCCAGGTCTTGAGTCTACAGCAGTAGACAAAAAAAGACATGCTGTCTGGGCTTATGGGATTTACAGTCTAGTGGGAAGCAAATATATGTAATTAAATACCTATTTATAATTGTAAAACAGGCCACAAAGGAAAAGTAAAAGGTATGATGATGATTTATTGAACAGTTATTAAAGCCAGGCACCATTTCAGGTGCTTACGTGTGTTATATCTCTTTTGCCCCTCAAAACAAGCCTATTTTAATAACTATTTGTACGATGCTTCCAGTTTTATTGAGAAATAATTGACATACATTACTGTATAAGTTTGAGACATGAGGCACGATGGTTTGATTTACACGTGTTGTGAAATGCTTACCACACAGTAGGTTCAGCTAATGTCCATCTTCTCGTACAGACACAATAAAAAGAAAATAAATTTAAAAAAGGGAAAACATTTCCTGTGATGAGAAGTCTTAGGATCTACTCCTTTAATAACTTTCCTATATATCATACAGCAGTAGGAGCTGTTGTCTTCATGTAAAACAACTTTATTTTTATTTCCTTTTTTTTTTTTTTTACAAATGAGGAGCCAAATGCAAAACAATAAGTGTGGGGTAACATTATTTTGATTAGGGGGTCAGAGAAGGCATTCTGAGGGTGGATGCATATGTAAGCGTTGGCTGGGTAAGGAGATATTGGACAGAGGTAACAAATAGCTGGTATGCAGGTTTGGGCAAGAAAGAGCTCAGGGCAGTAGGGTAAGTCAAAGTTGGCAGGTGCTGTTGGTACATGGAGTGGACTAGATTTTGAGAGCAGGCATAGGGCGGGGAGTACGGGGCCTTGTCTTCTGCAGAGGGAAGAAGAGTAGGGTAGCAATGAGGAGTTTCGGAGGGGCTACCCTGAGAGCACAGCTCCGGGAGGAAACCCTAATATTAATAGACCACAGATACAACCTAACATACTTCTGTTCGTTTGTGGCTGATGACCGTCTCAGTGGTGTCAAAGCTAACCACAGGGTGGCCACTCCAACAACAATTCATGTATCTTTTGTGTTTGGCAGATTGGAGTTTTATCACTTTAAAAATACTCGATATGAGGGGTGCCTGGGTGGCTCAGTCAGTTAAGCCTCTGACATCAGCTCAGGTCATAGTCTCACAGTTCGTGAGTTCGCACCCCTCACTGGGCTCTGTACTGACAGCTTGTAGCCTGGAGCCTGCTTCAGATTCTGTCTCTGTCTTTTTTGCCCCTCCCCCACTTACACTCTGTCTCTCAGAAATAAATAAAATGTTAAAAAAGAAATTAAAAAAAAACTTTAAAATACTCTATATGAAATGGTTGGCTTGGGTTTAAAAAATGTTTGCATTATTTCAAGAAATTTCAACATCCAAACAAACCATTAGATTCTTTAAGTATAATTTTGACAACTTTAGAATTGTAAAGACAATTTTAAAATTTCATCACTACCCATGCATACAAGTTTTCTCATGGATTGTGACTATCACGAATTTGAAGAGATTATTATTAACAAGCCTTTTAATAAATGTTTATTTATTTACTTTGGGAGAGAGAGAGAGCAGGTCAAGCAAGCAGAGGAGGGACAGAGAGAGGGGGTGAGAGAATCCCAAGTACGGAGCAGCTGTAGGGCTTAATCCCATGAACCATGAGACCAGGAGCTGAGTGGAAACCAAGAGTCGGATGCTTAAGTGACTGAGCCATTCAGGTGCCCCTCATTCACGAGGAATTTATCAGGAATCGTGTGTGATCATTTCAAGCATAAAATGTAATGAAAAAAAGTTCTATATACCAAAGTAGGTCCAGGTTTTGGGATGAAAACATTACAAAGATTTTAAAGGGAGGGTTTGTCAAATTCAAAAGTTAGTATGTTCCCTGAAACATTGTTTTTTTTTAAATTTGGCATATTAAAGTTACATGATGTTAAGAAAATAAAATTGAATTTTCATCAAATGGATACCCCCCAGCTTCTCTTCAGCTTACCCCTGGGATGCCAGGCACATACTGACATCGCCATGTGCCAGGATGTGACAACAGCAGGTATGTGCCCTAGTGGACCAGCATCAGCACAAGCCTGACCGCAGTTTTCAATTCAAGAAGCAGCTAAGCCCTGACTTACCTGACTTACCAATCCTCTTTGGGTTTCAACATTCTTCTGAGTAGAAAGTTCTCCACCTTGTGAGCTTGGATGATAAGTCATTAATGATGAGCTACATTATCCTGCATAATGAACAACCTCCAATCTCAAGTGTTATTTTTCTACTATGGTATGTATAACACACACACACACACACACACACACACACACACACACACACTGTATATATAACCTGTTGGGGACTGGACAACTCTGCTCACTGTAGAAAAAAGAACCCTGGAAGATCTCATATCCATGACTTCTGCCCAAAAAGCGTTCCCTGAAACTATTCAGATGGCCCCATCCAACCACAGGGGCGGGGGGGGAGCAGAAATCATAACCTCAGTGTATATTCAGACAGAGAGCACAACTCTTTGGCCAACAGCACTATGGACCACCGTGGGTGGTTTCTTTGAGTGGCGCTGGTGATGATTGCTGTCAGCTTTGTCCACTCTGTCTGCCCCAGATGCCCCTTCCACAGTTGTTCAGACCCTGGCTCATCGCATCATGGATTTCACCATGGATTTCGGTAAGAAGGCACTGTAAGGGATGATGTGTCCCTCTCAATTGCCCATGAAGAAACTCATTATAGTGGATCTGCAACTGGGACCACAATCCTCCAAGCCGGAAAGTGAGCTATGGGCTTTGAGATCGGGAGTGGCCAACTGGTAAGAGAAGGGGATGGGGAGGGTCAGCACTGCCTGCAGCCCAACAGCCTTGGCAGGCCACAGAGTTCCGGGTGGAGATGCCTCTGTGTCCCTAAAGAGACTGCCCTGGGAATTCACACCCCGGGGCCAAAACATTCCCTCTCATTCAGTCTCTCTGCTTTGCAAATACAAATGCAGCTCTAACACTACATGAGAAAATCCAATCCTTTGCTCTTCACAGAGATCTTCCTGCTCAGTGTGGGCCTCAGTATGAACACAAGCTCCTGTGGGAACTCCTGGGCCCTCAGCTCCCTGGGTGCCCGGGGCAGGTGGCTGTTCCAGTTTTGACCAGTAGGGGTCATTATTTCCCTTTCGTAATTCTTTAGAGACTAAAGCTGGTAGATACCTATATAGGTCTAACTATATTTTTCCTTTTTTGTTTATGGCATTAATTCTGAGGTTAGGGTCAGCCTGTGGTGAGCAATAATACGTTTAACTTTTGACTTTGTGCACTACGAAGTAATTGATCACTTGTGGTCTCCTTTCCAAGAGCTGGGAGCCTCTGTTGAGTTTAAGATAAATGGAGACAGGCAGACCCTTGGTTGCAGTGATGTGTTGAAGAAAGCAAAGCACAGCTCTGACTGACTTACTTTATGAACTCCACTATCTCTCTCATCTTTATTTAAAGAGGTACAACTTCCAGTTATAAAACAAAAAAAAATTTTTTTTTCACTAAGTGATTTGTTATTTAATGTTTTACAACCATAGTCGGATCCTGGTGAGGGTAATTTCCCTTAGAATGCACATTAGTGTCTAGTTGGTAAATAAACTTGAGGCATTTCTGCATCGGGCATAAAATAAAGATGAAAACATTGAATTCTAAACCAATGGTAGCACAGAATGGAGGTTCTATGCAGTGCATGCTGTGTTTTTGCTCTTTTGCTTACGATCTCACCACTGTATGTCTGGATTGTGAAACAACTATCCAATGTGTTTTCATGCAAAAATAAAAAACTATTTCTCATGAATGAGCAGTCACGGTGCCTGTTTATTGAAAATCCCCAGTACTCCTATAGCTGCTGACATCCTCTACTCCCTAATGGTCACAGTATTAAAGAGTAGAAAGTAGGTATCATTAGATTTGATCCAGATACCTAGAGTAGGTATTACTAGGTATTTTCAGATTGAAATCCAAGTCTGAGGGGCTCAAAAGCCTCTGGTCTTACCGCAATACCACAATACCACTTTGGGCTCTGAATACTTGCATGAATGTCTTGCCTTTCATTCCCCACCTCCCCGCTTTTTTGGTTTTATTTTGTTTTAAACTGTTTTTGTTTTTCTTGTTTTCTAGTTTGGGACTCTGGACATATGAACTTTTCAATTCCCTAATGTGTGTCTGGACTTTAATTTGGCCTGAGACTTAAGGAGCATCCCTGGGGTAGTCTAGTTAGTAGCTTGCTCTCTCAAGAGGGAAACACTATGTGCTGGTATATTTTTAATCTTCTAAATGGTTGCAACAGCCAATTGAATTCTGTAGGGATTTGGTTTCTCCCCTCATCTTTGAACAATAAAACTGGCTATTGAGAGGGAACTGGTCCTGCAGGGTCTGGGTAAGTAAAGAGCCCCACGCAGGGAAGTTTATCACCTGAATGACCAGCCTGCATCAGGCCGCTGGTGGGTGCCCTTCATTGGACCAACCTGATTCTGAAGAATCTGGGGGCAGGTTCTATAGATTTAATGACTGGGTGGGGCTTTCTGCAGGGTCATCCATGGTGTCCCAGGATGATCCTGCCTTTAGCCAGGCAGATGCTCTTCCATTAACTCCTGCTGCTTAGTGGGGAGAGTGCATCAGGGGACTCTCATCCTCCCATGGTCAATGCTTTCCTCATGTCAGAAAACAGCCAGCCTAGCTGTCCTCCCTTTGGTGCCACTTTTAGGGACAGGCATCTAGGTTTTGAATCCAACTATACCGTTGGAGGGATGCAAGATGCCATCTCTTCTATCCACCTGCCCCTTACACATTGAGGTCATGGGAGCTTGTCTATTTTTGATGAAACACCAAGATATAAGGTTCCACTATCTTCTATAAAGCCATTTGATTACTTAAAGTTGTTAAGTATTTGTCTTCCTTTATGGTTAACTTAAATAGTTCGTACTATAATGTTAGCCCATTTCTCATTACTTCCTTGGATAGAAATCTAAAGAAACTGATGTTCCCTAGGGGATGTCTCTACCTAACACTTATAAATTATAATAACACTTATAAATTAAAATAAATACTTATACAATAAAAAAAGTCCTCAAATGTACAAGGTGCCTTCCCAGACCCGATGAAATAGGCTTTTAGCAAGGAATAAACTGAGGTTTAGAAAAGTTAGAGGATTTTCTTAGGTTACACAGGTGAGTGCTTGAACTAGACAATAGGTTCAAAAGGTCTGGGAAAAAGAGAAGATTCAAGAAAGGATCAGATAAAAATCCATACAACCACTAAGGTAATGGATGGACTGAGCAGGATCCCATTGAGTGATGCTTGGGAGATCTTTTCTTGTTTCTTAACAGAAACGTAGGCTCCAGGACTCCACTCCAGTATTCAAAGCTTTTCGTTATATCCCTCCAGGTGAAGCCATCACTATCAGGATTCCATTAGAATAATTCTTAGAGCATCCACATCACGCTAGTACTATTATCACCTGCATTCATCAGGGTTCTCCAGAGAAATGTATATACGTATTTTAAGGAATTGCTTCACATGACTGTGGAGGCTCATCAAGTCCAAAGTCTGATGGGGTGGGCAGGCGGGCTAGGGACTTAGGGAAAAGTTGTGGTTTGAGTCTGAGGGTCCTCTGCTGGCAGAATTTCCTTTTGATTAACAGAAACCAGTCTTTATTCTATTCAGGCATTCATCTGGTTGGGTGAGGCCCACCCAATTATAGAGAGCAATCTGCTTTACTGATTTAAATGTTAATCCCATCCAAAAAACACCCAGAATAGTGTTTGACCAAATAGCCAAGCTCCATGGCCTAGCCACACTGACACATGAAATTAGCCATCACATCCCGTTCCAGGGTCTATCTTAATTAGACTGTGAAATCTCCAGGAGGTGGACTGTCTATTATGTTTCTCTCCAGCTTTCTCTTAGTGATGGATATATAGTAGGTACTCAATAAATGCATATTGATTTGACAAAACAAAAAAAACCCAAAAGTATTTTCAAAAATAGTGTCCCATTTTATTACTACTCCACCTCTGAGATGGGCATACTCTTCCCTACTTTCCACAGTAAAAAACGGAGGCTTATGAAAATATGCCTCGGATCACAAACCTGGTAGTGTTAGAACCAGGTCCTCAAACCAGGTCTTACACTTTTTCTTTTTGTGCTATACTACAATGTCCTTTTATCTGATCTGGATGTTAGAGAAGGTGTTCTGTGATACTCTGAATTAGTCTCCAACTACCAACAACAACAATGAGTATTTTATTGAGGTCTACTGTCTGCTTGTCAATGTCAATCAGTTATTTACTGAGCAACTGTAAGTACTTTGCCTGACTGGAGGTGGACAGTTGATCGATTTCTCTGTCCATCCATTCTTTCGTTTTCCCTTCCTCCTTCCAGTCAATATTTATGGAGCATGTGCTATACATCAGACCCCAGGGGAGGCGCTGAGGACACAGGATGGTTAAGACCTGGTTCTGCCCTCAAGGGGCTCACAGTCAAGGGGCAGTCCAGATCTGTTATCCACCTGCCACAAGGGTTGATTGTGGTGTGTGTTTCCGGCGATGAGGAAGCCTGTGAGCACCAGGATATCTGAGTTCCCAACAGGGACTTAGAACCAGCAGGAATGCCTTCACAGGTGAGGGACAGACTGGCTGTGGGCAGTGAGACCGATCCTTGGGCTTCAAAGGCATGTGACAGGGATGAGAAAGAATGAAGAATGCTTCTCTCTCCTTGTCCCTTTTTTGAAGCAGAAAAAAGACCACATACCTTTTAATTAAAAAAAATTTAAAAATATAGTTTATTGTCTGTTGGTTTTCATATGACAAGTGCCCTCCTCCATGCCCATCACCCATTTTCATCTCTACCCCACCCCCCATCAACCCTCAGTTTGTTCTCAGTATTTAAGGGTCTCTTGTGGTT
Organism: Suricata suricatta; assembly: GCF_006229205.1. NCBI lineage: Eukaryota > Metazoa > Chordata > Mammalia > Carnivora > Herpestidae > Suricata > Suricata suricatta. The sequence goes on along the minus strand of NC_043715.1, from coordinate 33,510,646 downwards.
TGCCTCCCTCCCTCTCCTTAACTAATGACCAATACTTTTGCCAGGAGCAGCATTGCCCCCTGACTACCTGTCTCTTTCTTAATCATCATTATTATATCAATACATATTATTAAGTATTCAGAGTCATCCAGGTGTAGCAGATCATCTGGAGCTCCTGTTCCTTTCATCTTCCCTCCTTAGCTCTTAACACTAAAGCCACACAAGAGAAAGCTGCCTATTCACTTTCTATCAACCCTCTTTGTGGTGCTTATTTCCTGTGGGCAGCTCTACCTGCAAAGTGTGCAGGCTGAAAGAGAGCTTTCATCCACATGGGCCTTGGGGGACCTCGAGCCTTCTCCTGTACTCTTCCATGTGCTTGGACACTCTTTTTACATGGCTCCTCCTCACCCTTTTTGCCCTAATTTACATGTTACCTCTTTGGAAAGATTGTCCCAGACCTCTTCCCCAACATCTGAAGTAGCTCCTTTCCCATTTGCTTCTGTCTCTAATTTTCTGCTTATTTAGTTGTTGGCTGCCTCCCCCACCAGAATGCAAGCTCCCCGAGGCCTTGCCTGCTCTGTTCCATGTGTGTAGCATTGTGCCTTGCATGCTGTAAGTGTTCAATTACCACTTATCAAATGCATGCAAGAATATTTGAAGGTACATATACTGTCTCTGCATAGCACAGCACCTCTGACCCTTGTCCCTGCTAGAACAGCCTCAGTGACAGGGAACTTATACCTCCCATTCCTTTTTCAGGCATGGTGATCCAGGATGAATGCACATCCATGGTGGAAAGCAGAACCTTGAGTTGAAGTTGCTCAGTTCTGCTGAACCATTTATTCTGAGCTCTTTCAGCACCTTCCTTAAGGGCTGACTGGTAATGTCCCTTGGCTGTTTCCTGCCCATTTTCCCAGGGAGACTGTGAGCTTTTCAAGGACTTGATATGCTGACAGCACTAGGTGCTCTGGAAATCTCTGACAGCACTAGGTGCTCAGGAAATACATGTGGGTATTGAGACACAATAATTTTTTAAGTGTTTTATTTATTTTTGAGAGAGAGAGAGAGAGACAGAGCACGAGCAGGGGAGGGTCAGAGAGAGAGAGAGAGAGAGAGAGAGAGAGGGAGACACAGAATCAGAAGCAGGCTCCAGGCTCTGAGCTGTCAGCTCAGAGCCTGATGCGGGGCTCAAACCCACGAACCGTGAGATCATGACCTGAGCCGAAGCTGGACGCTCAACTGACTGAGCCACCCAGGCGCCCCAAGACACAATAATTTAAAAACTCATAAACATCTAGATTTGGATAGAGCCAAGCAGCTATCTGATCATCCCAACGAGGGCTGATCCCAGCTAGGATCAACTCCCAGTAGTAGTATAGTATATCCTAGGGATGGGTAGGGATTTGGTCTTGGGAATTGGTCAGTCTGGGTTTGAGTTCTGGCTCTGCTATTGTGACTTTAGGCAAGTTGCTTAACCTGAGACTCAATTTCTCTTCTGTAAAATGGGCATTATTATAGCACTCATAACCCAGATTCATGGATGGAGGACTATATCCAGGGACTATCTGGAGAGCCAGAGGGGTGAGGAAGAATTCCTGTCAAGCTGTTGCTCCATGACACGTGCATGCTGAACATGGTGGTTTGGTAAGGACAGGCAGAGTCTTGCTGCAGGTGGGCAGAAAAGGATAGTGACAGAGAAAGAAACAAGAACATAATAGAAGAGTGTGGAGTGTTACTCTGCAACACAAGGCCACACAGCCCTCAGTCACAACCTTAGAGCTCTAGGCAAAAGGTAGACTGTGCTAAGCTGCCAGTTTCAAAGACACAGTGACTTCTTTAATCTTATAAAATTTTCCACCAAGAATGATTAAGAACATACATACACAAACTCATAGTCACATTTGGACATGAAATCAGTGAGATCTCTAAATATACTAGATTTTGAATCTTTGAAGGCAAGATTAATGGAGAGTTCATCCTGGAAACCCTGATGCTTGCAAGGCACCAGACAAGGCATAGGCGCTTAAGAGATATTGCTTGGTTGAATGAGTGATTCTGGAATTTTGTATTTGGGAGGAATGTCATTCCTATCCTTTCCATGGTCATGGCAGCAGTGACCCATAGTTGGGGATGGGGTGGGGATCAAATCTGTAGAAGAATCAGTTGAAGCAGGGGCAAGATAGGAAGATGGGCTGGGTGCCGGAATGGGCTGGATGGCAAGAAGCATGGCCTAACCCATACACAGAGCCTGAGAACCGCAGAAGCTGTAACAGCCTTCAGAGATCAGTGGTCCTAACCCTTCCTTTGAGCACATGGGCATCTGACACTGCCCAGTTTTTGAAGGCCTCCAAAGAACCACCATTTTCTCCTTTTCTTTCTAAAAGTTACACTTCCCTGATGTCTTTTCCTTATGACTGACCACAGTCTTTGCTTTATTAGGAGCCTACAACTCATTTTCTGGTCCATCAGGGGGATTTAAAGAAGAGTTCAGCATCCTCAAATGCTTTATTGAACTGATTTACTGGATGAGATGGCCAATGTAGGTCTTACTGAATTTGATGGCCAGTGTAGGCCAAAGAAAAAGTCTTATCTGGTCAGTATTCTGGAAGCTCAACCACCAATCTTTAATATTCTGACTCAGTTGTCAGCATATGTGGCTAACATGAAATAACCAATTACCCCAAAGTTGAGTGGAACATAACCATGAGGCTCCTACCCAGCCAGCCCTACTGGGTTTGGAAAGTGAGATGGTATCTTGACATCTGGGAAGCCCCAGAATAGCTAGGGATTAGGAGATGGGCTCCAGATCTAGGCAACACAGTGTGAATAGTAAGGCCTTCTGGGAAAACTATGCGAGTGATTGAATTGAACTCAGTAGAGAAATTAAAGAAAGGGTTTCATACAAATAGCAATAATTACAACCAAACATTGAGATCTAAAGATAAAATAGCTTTTAATTTTGTTTATTCTATTATAGGAAGCAGCATACTTTTGCTTTTTGTTTCCCCAGCTTTATCAAGGTATTATGGACAAATAAACATTCTATATATAGGTTGTACAATGGGATTTTTTAAAAAGCATAAAATGTGACGATTTAATACATATATACATGGTGAAATGATTATGGCAATCAAGTTAACTAACCTATCCCTCACCTCCCATGGTAGCCTTTTGTTTTAAAAGCTCTTGCACGTGCAAGGTATTCTGCTAAGCTCTCTACACTGTATTATCTTATTTACTCCTATGTATTATATCACCCATTTACATCCTTTATGTTATCTCTTGTACTTCTCACACCAATCTATGAATTAGGCACATTTCTTATGCCTATCTTACAGGTAAGCAAATGGAGGTACATAAAGAATAAGCTTTCTAGGCATTGTGTTAAAGACTCCATACCAGTGGCTATCAGCCAGCAGGGATTTTGTGCCTCCTTCCTCTCAGGGGACATTTAATAATATCTGGAGATATTTTTTGGTTGTCACATGATGTTGGGAAGGTTGTTATTGGCACCTAATGGGTAGAGACCAAGAATGCTGCTAAACATTTTTACAATGTACAGGACAGCACCCCCAGTTCTGCCCCTGGCAGAGAATTACCCAACTTAAAATGTCAGTAGTGCCCAGGTTGAAAACCCCTGTTGCATACAAATGATCTACTTAAATCCCTACAACAACCCTGGTGAGGAAATTGAGCCTCACAGGGATGAACTCATCAACTCAAGTTCTCAACTGGTCAGGGATGGGGCTGGGGTTTGAAGCTGTGTGTGTCTTATTCTTATGCTCTTAACCAAACAGGTAGATTGCTCCAAAGGCATTAGAACACTACATTTCAGGGATGGAGAAGACATTCAGGCTTGGGAAGTCAGACGATGGAGCACTGTTATCAAGATGTGGATATCACAATGGGTGAACTGCACCTTTAGGTCTCACGTGGGAGCACAACGCTGAGTGTGGGAGAACCATGTTCCTGCTTGACACCAAGGGGAGGGCCTGTCAGCACTCAGCTGGAGGACAGTACTACAAAGGAGGTCATCCCATAAGGAAGTTGAAATGGAGTTGGTTGCAAATCCTCTCATCCATCCATCCTGTGTTTTAAAAAAAATTTTAATGTTTATTTATTTTTGAGAGAGAGACAGAGCACAAATGGGGGAGGAGCAGAAAGAGACAGAGACACAAAATCTGAAGCAGACACCAGGCTCCTAGCTGTCAGCACAGAGCCTGATGCAAGGCTCGAACCCATGAACTGTGAGATCATGACCTGAGCCAAAGTGGGACAGTTAACTGACTGAGCCACCCAGGCACCCCCATTCTTGCTTTGTCAAGCATCGATCCTGTGCTGGCAATGTGATGGCAAAGAGATGGGTCAGTTTCCTGCTCTCATCACATATATTTTCAAGTGAGGAGATCGACAATATTCTGACCAACAAACACACAGATTTGTGACTAGCACCCTGAAGAAGATAATCCGGGTGCTACGACAAAGGATAACAGCTTGGTGAATATTTTACACGGGGATTCAGGGCGGCCTTCCTGAGGTGGAACCAGGTAAACCACATGAAGCCTGGGACGGAGCCAGGAGAAAATAACAAGCAGTGGAAGTGGCGAGGGTAGAGATTATATGGTAGGAATAAACCCAAGTATTCTAGAAACACACAGAGAATAATCTACAGGGCTATTTAAAGGGTCAGACTGTGACTCTGTGCTGGGCTATGATGTGGTAGGGAGTTATACCAGAGTATGCAGTAATGCATACTTCATTTATTGAGAAAGTCTTAATATGAATAAAATGTCAGTAGAATCCAGCAGTGGGTTTTTTTTTTTGTTTTTAAATAACATTTTTATTGAAGTATAACACATACTCATCAAAGGCCAAAAATCATCAAGTCATACAAGTCTTTTTTTTTCCCCAAGCGGGTACCATGCTCAGTGTAGAGTTCAACTCAGGAGTCAGTCCCACAAATGTGAGATCATGACATGAGCCAGTATCACGAGTTGGACGCTTAACCGGCTGAGCCACCAAGGTGCCCCAGGTCCCAGTTTTATTTATTTATTTATTTATTTATTTATTTATTTATTTATTTATTATAGTTTATTGTCAAGTTGGTTCCATATAACACCCAATGGTTTTAATGATGTGGTTGATCGACATTCTGGCCTAAGCTGCTCATGTCATTACAGGCTGGTTACATTTTGTAGATGGTAGCTGGTCTGAGGACCACACACTGAATATCCGAAGTACCAGATGTTGGTTGTATTCCAATCAGATCCCATCAGTCTACCCAGGCAGTCACGGTTTCCTGTGTCTTCCTGTCTAAGAATATTGTCCAGTCTTGGGTGGGCACCTGACAGAGCTATGGGAGGTTACGTCCCCAGAATGATCTCTACTGAGGGATGAGACACAGTGCATCAACTCTCCACCTTCCTCACTCTGAGCTGGGATGACCCTGAGGCATGTCCACACAGAGGGCTCCTGGCAGAGCTGAGCTCCAGTTGTTCACAGAGGTAATCCACTCATTAGTATGCCCTGTTATACTCTCCTACTCCCTCACCATACTTCCTGAGATCCTCTCTCAAATTATCTACTTGAAACAGAATCCTTATTTCAAGGACTGCTTCTGGGAAAAACCTAATAGAGAGCAAGGCTGAAGTGTAATGCACAGAGGACAAATGGTGGTAGTGGTGGAGGTCAGATAGCTGTGCAGGGAAGATCAGGCAGGACTTTGTTGACCATAGTAAGAAACTTGGACTTTAAGTCCAAGAGGACTTAAAAGCCACTGAAGAGCTTAAACAGGGAAGAAATATTATGTGATCCTTTTAAAATTCAAAAAGTTCCTCACGTTGCAAATTGTGTAATGGATTCTATAGGAGCAGGTGTAGAAGCAGGAGACCAGTTGGAAAGCTGTTTGCAGCGTTCCAGGGAGGAGTTGGTGGTAGCTAAGGGGTGGTGGTATAGATGGAGGCACATGCGTAGGTATGAGATCTTAATGGTAGATGGACTATGGGGGGAGCAAAGGAGAATCAAGGGTGACACCTTGATTACTTGATTCCCAGTGTAGATTGAGGGAGCTGGGGGTATTTTTCCATAAAAGGCACTCAGGAAGCCAATGAATAGAAAGAGCTTCTCTGCTTTGATAGTTCCCAACATTTAGCTAAGTCATGCCGGCTGATCCAAGAATCTATAGCATGCAGTAAATAAATATAAAATGTACGTATCTGGGTAGAATCTCTGGGAGAAGATTAAAACCACCATTATAGCCACAAGGAGAAGCCGTTCCCTCTATTTCACCAAGCACAGGAGCATTAAACTTAACAGGCTAAAAAATGAAGTGCAAGACCAGTCCAGTGACCGCAACAGCTGCTGACGAGCTCACACTGAAAGAGTGCCCTCAAAGTGAAATGAGAGACACAGGTGAGGTAGAGAAGGGACCTGGGACAAGGCCTTGAGCTGCAGTCACCAGGGGCTGCCAAACCATCATCCTCAAGGCCTTCTGAAAACGTACATGTATATTTTCCAGGATCCGACTGCAATGGGAGGGAGTAGAGACCTGAGACCATATTCTTTTCAGAGTGTGACCTCTGCTGGGCAGGACATCTGAAACAAACACAAACTGATGATACCCTTGTTTTAACAAACAAATCAAGACTTACGTGCCCCAAATGAGGGTTTCTTTAGGAAGCAGTCTTCTAGGGAGACCCCAAGATAATAGGCTTTCACAGTCAAGAGATGTCCAGGGTTAGCATGAGCTGCTCCAAAGTGCAGTGAGCATCTGGCCACTGGATAGGGTAAGTCTTTGGCAGGATTTTTAGAGGGGTTCCATTGGGAACGTCTGATTACAGTCCTGAAATCCAAACTGCTTTCATATTCCAAGTTGATGAAACTCATAGGACAACCACTTTCCATCTAACCTATGACACTTGGATTTCTCCACAATTATTATCACTGGATTTATACCATGCTTTGTTCACCAGACTCATGTCTGTCTATGTATCATCTATCACTAAATTTATAATGTAGCTCTTGAGTGATGTTTGATTCTTACCAAAAACAAAATAATTTTTATTATAATGCCTGACCATCAATGACCAGTATTCAAAACAGAGTATAGAGGTTATGAACTCATGCTCTAGAGTTAGATCAGTGGAGTTCAAATAGCAGCTTTGTGTGTGTAAGCAATGAATCATGGGAATCTACCCCCAAACCAAGAGCACACTGTATATACTGTATGTTAGCCAACTTGACAATAAATTATATTAAAAATAAATAAATAAATAAACAAAATCAAACACACAAAAAATACAAATGCCAGTTCTGTTCCTTACTTGCTGTGCAGTCTTGGACAAGTAAGTTAGCTACTCTGTTCTTTCACTTTTTTCTCAATACTGGTTTTCAAATAATGCTGTAAAGAATAAAATTGCAAACAAGTCGAATTTTACATTTTAAAGACTGCATAGTATTCCTACCGAGTCCTGTGACACAATTTACTTAACCATTTTACTATGGATGTTTAGGTTGTTTCTGGACTTCCTTTTGATAAATAAGGTCTCTTTTACAGACTAAGAATATAACAAAAGTAGTTACCATGTTTGAGCATTTATTATATTCCTCGCATTGGCTTAACACTTTACTTTCTTTTCTCTTTTTTAATTAAAAAAACTTTTAGTTTAGAAAGAGAGAGAGATCATAAGGGAGAGTGCAGCATGGGCATGGGGGGAGAGAGAAAGAGAGAGAGAGAGAATCCCAAGCAGGCTCCATGCTCAGTGTGGAGTCTGACGCGGAATTTTATCCCACAACCTTGGGATCATGATGTGAGCCAAAATCAGGAGTCAGATGCTCAACTGACTGAGCCACCCAGGTGGCCCTATGTTTATTTTCTAACTGAATGCTCTGAACACACCCAAACAATATTATTACCATCATCCCCATTTCATTTATTTTTTATTTTTTAAATAGTTTATTGTCAAATTGGTTTCCATAAAACACCCAGTGCTCTTCCCCACTAGTGCCCTCCTCCATGTCCATCACTCCTTCCCCCTTTCCCTCCCCCTTCAACCCTCCATTCGTTTTCGGTATTCAATAGTGTCTCATGTTTTACATCCCTCTCTCTCCCCAACTCTCTTTCCCCCTTCCCCTCCCCATTTTAGAGATGAGGGCACTGAGGTTTACAGAATAAGAAATTTGTTCAAGGCTGCAGAGCTGTAAGTGATGCAGCCAGGGTTCAAATTCAGGATATTTCAAATCCCTGCTCCATGTATTGGCAAGACTGGTCACACAGACAGTAAGTGGGGGGTGGCCACTTTGATTTCAGAGCCATTGCACTAGCATGTCTTTCCAAGACTTCTCACCTATGAAAAGGATGATTTTCCATCCTTCCTTCCCTCTCAAGGGAATCATGACAGTGACTCATAATTGAGAAGGGTTACAACCAGTGATTTACAGTTGTCTTTCGAAGCCACACGCAGAGCCCTCTAAAACCTCTGTGGAAAGAACATCATTACATCTGTCCTTCGTGCTTATAGAGTCTCAAGGAGAAAACTGTTTCCTCATGTGCTCTTCCTTGCTGTGTGTGTGTCTCTCTCTCTCTTAAAGAAGAAAAGAATTTCCTCTCCAATAGTCAAACTAGATGAGCATGTTAAGCCCTGAATAGAAGATTATTAACACAGTCCACAGTCAGCCTTCCAGCTCACAATCTAATTAGCTGGAAGAGGCCCCTTAGAGTCTGCATCAGAGAAATCTTCTAAGGCACCAGAATGTCAACTAATGAGAGAGATGGGACCATAGAAGGAGCGGGAGAAGCTTGTGTTTCAGTGTCTGTGGGAGGGAGGAGAGGCTCCAGCTCCTGTGTATACCTCAATAATCACTTCCATGGGTACCTCTAGCAAGAAAACTAAAAAAATGTAATCACACAGCTCTCAGCTAGCACATACTGGATAGTTGTCACCACAGAGCCTGGTATAGAGGACACCTCCTAGGGTTTTCCAGAGAGAAGGAGATTGGTTTTCTTTAGAGCTACCGCAAGCACCAGGTAGCCAACCTTTTCTTATAACCATAATGGCAGAGAGGAAGAAACTGACTAAAAATAGCCTGTGATTGTGTTAGGGAGGTCTCTCGCATTTGGAGAGTCATAAGTGACCTGTGAGAGGGGGAAAGGTGGATCAATCGAGTATTCTCTGAGTCACTGCTCTGTGCTCTGAGAACAGCAGGGAGCACAGCCCTCCCTTGAGGACTTTACAACTATGTTGTTCAGTTCAATCTCTCAACCGTTCATTCAGCTAATATTGAGTGAACATCTCTGAGGCAGGCACTGTGTTAGTCACAGGGATATGGAATTGAATAAGCCCTTATATACTAGTATGAGGGGACAGAAAACATACAAGAAATATGACTGAGATAATTGTAGAACATGGGAAGTGTGCCAGGTGGGAAAATGAAGCAGGGGTTTTTGGGACAGAGAGTGTGATGGGGTTAGTGAGTTACTACCCAGATCATTCCTTTCAGGGCTAAGCTTCCAGAACCTCTAGGCTCTGTGGTTCCCAGGTGGGTGGGGTGATGGTTTTAACAAAGGGCCCCTACAAGAAGGACATATGCCCAAGCTATGGCACCACCTGGCCACTTCAGGTTCCTGGCAATTGCCCCTGACCTTCAGCAGGACGTAAGCTGCTACTGAACAATAGCAGCAGGGAAGAATATACTTGTCACCCAAATGACCCATAGAGGCATTTCTTGCCCAGTTTATCAGTACATGGGTAAATGCAGCAGCCATGGCCCAAGAAAGGTATGGTGATCATAGCTTGGGCCCCTCGTCAGGTAAGCCACAAGCCAGCATGTTTATCCTGAGGGGTGGGGAATCTAGAATGGGAAGGAGAGGAGGGTGATCATGAGGGCAGCCATGGCGGTGGGGGCTGGATTTCTTCCACTAATTTTCTTCTTGTAAATTTGCCCAGAAAAGAGCTCAAGAATCCCCAAAGAGCTTTTCACAGAACTGAGCAAGTGAAGAAGTAGATCTCAGTAGCACATGGGGTAGAGTGTAGCACATGACATGATGGTGCAACAAAATATCCCACCTTAGGATACTGGCACTCTTATTTCCCATTACTCAGTCTGTTGGTGGCTGACAGCTCTCAGCTCAGTCACTCTCTCAAAACTTCCCTCTCTAAGACAGTTGCCTTTCCAAAGCAGTGTCCTTTTCACATGAACAACCTATACTCAAAGACTAGTCAATGAAGGGTTACAAGCCCAGCCCCCTTGGCTCAAGGTAGGGCAGCTCTAAAGGGTCACCTCTACTCAGGGCTCCCAGTGGGATCAATTCAGGTTTTATTTGTGAACGTATGTCAGCTTAGCCTTTACTTTTGCTTACTGTTGTTTCCTTCACCCCTTACCTCACAAAGTGCAGGTCCCAAGGGCAGGTGCTGTAAACTTTCTGCAAACGGATCTCTTTCCTGGAGAATCCAACTCAAGACAGTAAGTGACTGACGGAAGAACTAACTTATGTAGCGTCACCAAGAGAAGACCTCTCTGAAAGGGTAATGTTTGAGCTGAGTCCTGAAGAGGGGAGGGCCCAGCTGTGAGAATACACTTGGGGAAATCATCTCAGGACTAGGGGAGGATTAGCATAAAGTCTGTGAGGCGGGAACAATCTTGGTGTATTGAAGGCTTGTGGGGCTCAATGACAGAGATGGGGAAGGAAAGAGGAATAAATGGAGACAGACGATGACAGGACCAGGTCTTGCAGGGCCTTATAGGCCACAGTTATGAGTTTGGGTTTTATTCTAAGGGTGATGAGAAGTCATTGGAGGGGGTCAAGCAGGAGAATTAAAGGATCCAATTTACATTTTAAAAAGATCACTCTGGCTACCGTGAATTCAATTTCATCAGGAAGACAAGACCAACTGACACGGAAAATTAGAGAATAACCTCAAAGCAATATGATTCTGTGCCAATAGAGAGCGGGCATCAGGCTCTTTGACATGAATGTATCTCATGTTCACTGAATATTCATTAACTACTAATAATAGTTGAGCACCTATCCTATGCCAGACACTGTACTAGATTCCGGGACATAGCAAAATTAACAAGATAAATATCAGTCTGGACCTCATGGAGCTTATATTTATGTTGGGCAAACTTGAATAGCTTAATTGGGGGGTGTTTGGGTGGCTCAGTTGGTTAAGTGTCCAACTCGTAATTTCAGCTCAGGTCACAATTTCATGGTTCCTGGGATCAAGCCCCCTGTGGGGCTCTGTGCCGCCAGCATGGAGCCTGTTTGAAATTCTCTCTCTCCATCTCTATCTGCCCCTCTCCCACATTCTCTCTGTCTCTCTCTTTCTCAAAACAAATAGATAAACATTAAAAAATAAAGTGCTTAATTGGGTGACATGGGTTTTAAGCAAGTAATTGGAAACTACATAGAAGGGAAAACTTCATGGAGAAGATGGGACTGGGATTAGATGGGGAAATAAGCAGGGAGAGCCCATGACAGAAGAAACTGTAAGAAAAATAATACGGCAGTAGTGATGAGCATGGTAACAGTGCCAACAGTTACCATCAATTACTGCATGCCAGGCATCCTGCTTAGAATTTTGCATTTTTTATGTTTTATAATCTTCAGGGACACCATATAAAATAAACATTATTTTCCTCTCATTTTATAGGTGATAAAACTGAGGCTCAGGGAAGCATCTTGTTCAAGGTCACATATCATGAAGGAGTTGGATCTGGATTTAGTCCCATGACTGCCTGATTTTAAAACTGACTCTTACGCCCTGAAGAGCATCTTTGTTGGGCAGAAGTGGCCCTCTGGCTGTTTAGCCCTGTCCCTCTTTCCTAGCACAAGTTCTGTAGCAAGACTTGCTTGTCTGCTGTTGTGCAGACATAGCTTTAGACTCAGTCTTTACTTCTCCACCTATGACTCTTTCCTTACTACCTGTCCCATCTCTAATTCAGCAGAGATTGCTAAGTGTCACCAATATCCATTTCTGCTCCTGCACATAGTTTAAAGATTTCTAGCATGCTTTACATGGGCCTATGACTGGATTCTAGCCAGTGGAGCATGAATGGAAATGGTGTGTGCCACTTCCAGGTCTGGCCCCCAAATCTCTCACTCATTGTCTTCACTTATTTCTTTTTTTGAATGTCTTAGAAGCCATTGTTGAAAATGTCAAGGCCACTTTTAGCCTTTGAATAACTGTGAGTCTTTGAATAACTGTGAGGAGAAGAGCTCAATCCTTGACCTGAATCTACCTTGAACTGTTATATGGACTGCGGTTTTTTTATTTATCAGAAATAGATTATAGAACCTATTTCTTTTATTTAGTAGAAATATAATTCTATTGGACCGAATCATTACATGATTGAATCTATTTGTTCTTACAGCCATATTCACACTAGTTCATACACCTACTTTCTGTCTTGGCTCTGGGGATAAAAAAAATCCTTTCGAACACTATTCCAGACCTTTGTCAAGGTTTCTGGTAAAGTCAATGATATTTTGGACCTTCCTAATAAAGATGAGCTAAGTCAAGGAGTCTATGGATAATAATCAAGGAGTGAGTGAATGAAAACTTTGTGTTTATTCTGGTTATAGCAGTAACATGGTTAGTAGGAGATACGACACGAAAGAAGGGGAAATAAAGACAGAAATAGAAGACAGCTGGAGGAAGGAGAAAAGAGGGAGCAAAGGGACGAGGGAGATAACAGGGAAGAACGGAGAGTAAAGAAGAGAGAGAAAGAGGAGAGGATACAGAGAAGAAAAGAGTAAATAAAAAACCTAAGGGGGTAAGATTAAAATCACTTCTCTCCTAAAGTTCTAAGAAGATAAGGCGTTCCTGGCTTGAATTCTCCAGGACCTCATTACCGTTAACCTTGGTATTAAAAGGTGCTTCTTTCCTGGTCCGAGACTATGTATCTGGTCCACTGCCTTGTCACCCTTTCACACGGCACATATTCTGAATAGATATGGTGTCGTGCTCAGCAACCTTCGGTTCTCCGTCAAACCTGAGATTAGCTCCCAATCAAGCTCTTAAGGACACAGAATTTCCTTCTGGCATGTGAAACAGAAGAGGGATAAAGGTTACATCAACAGGAGACAACCTTGGCTTCAGATTGGCTTCAGAGTGCAGTGGCTGGGAGTTAATTAGGCTTGGTGGTTTTTCCACTTTCCATTGCCCCATCTTCTTTCTCTTGATTAATTAGTTTGAAAATGGGTTTTAAAGAAAATGAGAGTGATTCTCAGGACTGGTAAACGGGGTAATGGGGTGGTTAGGAGAAAAGCCCCCTTGAAGCACTTCTTCTTTCTCTGGGCTTTTGGGAGTCAGAATGTTTGTCAGAGCTCTGGGCCCCTTCAGGCCAACCTTGTGGGAGGGCCAAAGGTGAGGCCATAGAGGTGGCTCTAATAACACAAGGCCTAGGAACTCGGGATAGCTGGCTCCTACAGCCTGCCACCTTACTTAATTATGCAATGATCGGCAACCTTTACATTTTAATTAGGGAGTCACTGTAATGAAGCCATCCTGCGTCTACGGAGGCAGACCTGTTCATTCTCTCATCGCTCTGGAAGGGTCTTTGGCACTAATTGGCTGTTTGGTAGCTAGATCTTGACAGTGTGAGGTAGGTAGTGATCCCTGTGCTTTCCTTCTAATGCATTCTCTGGTCTTGTTGCCCTCCTCCTCTTTGATTTGCCTAATTAGTGCTAATAATTTAAAAGCTGCATGGCTCTCTTTTGATCCTGCTGTTGATGGCAGACAGAGCCATTCCATTAGCAGGTATTAAATAGTGCTAATAGGCGGTGACACATGGTTGGAGTTGGCTTGCATGCAGTTTCAGGCTGGGACCTCGGGGCTGACTTAGACACATGCGCACACACACACACATACACTTCATCCACTTTATTCCTGGAGAAAAGTCATTCTAGGCAGTAGCAGCTTAGAGTGCTGTGTCTTAATAACTGTTTGAGGCCCCCTTTATTGTGGGCTGGCATTGAAAACCACATGATTTATTCCACATTTCAGAATTTTAATGATTAATTCATGAATGTATCTGCAAGAATGCCAAGGTCTCCAAAATAATGAAAGCCTTTTTTTCCCCCTAAAGTTGTTTGTTTTCATTTCAAATCAAAGCAATCTGTCTTGAGCATTCATTTCTCTCCCCCTTCACTCCCTTCACCCTGAAAAGGAAAAAAAAAAAAAAGCAGAGCTCATTTCATTGGGGTCTTGATAACATTTTGACAAGGAGTAGAATTCATTTATATTTATCAAAATAAACAGATAAGTCTTCCATCTTTTCTCTGTTTAGCTGACACGGACAGGTCTCACCTCCAAGAGGCATCAATGAGCTCGAGGTCATGTGCAGTGATTCAACCTGTGTTTCCCAAATATTTGAGAACTTTTGTGGAAATGGAAAAGCATTCTCATACCGAAGGATCCCAGATGAGCTGTCGGCAGGACCTTCCGCAGGTCTGGCCTAGGCTCGTAAACAATAAACTACCCCTTACATATTTAAAGGCAGGAGGGTCCCATGGTTAAGAATATTGATTCTGAAATTGGATTGATTGAGTTCTGATTCTGGCTTCATCTACTTTCCTACAAGCGGTGTGACTTTAGGCAAGTTACTTAAAATAGTAGCAGCCAGATAATAGAGCTGTTAGGAGGGTTAATTGAGATAATATAAGCAAAGTGCTTAACACTGCACCTGGCACATAGTAAGTGCTCCAAAATGTTAGGAATAATTATGTTGCTGATGACAATGACAATGATGATAGTGATTGGATAACATGAGGCTCTTTTATTGAGCTTTTGTGTTCCTAGCAAGAGAAGACGGAAAGTCTATTCCTGTCAAATCCAGATGAACTTTGATTCTCTGGAGCATTGAAGTTCATTTTAATTAAAACATTGTGCTATTAAGACCATTTCTGAGAGACTACCCCATTTAAAGGAGCTGTTATATTTTCCTAACATAACCTCATTATCTTAATGCTTGTGTTTTATAGACTTAGACATAAGCAAAATGGTCTGGAAGTGTGCTAAATAGTGGGAAAACGGAACAAAGGGCCTGATTCCACATGAGGAACCAACACTGCTCAGTCATTGCATCTTGGGCCAAAGTAGATTGACCCCTTTGGACCTGGGCCTCTGCACAAGGATCTGGGTGGGTGTAAGGAGTGGCATTCAGGACCCCATCGTACCAAAATGTTGTCTTTGTGTCCCTATTAGGTTTTTTAAGTTAATAAACCTAAAAGTAAACAAATTTTTTAGAGCAGTTTCAAATTCACAGCAAAATCAAGTACAAAATACTAAGAGTTTCCATATACTTCCTATTCCTACACATGTATTATGTCCTGTGCCAGAGTGGTACCTTCATAGAATTGAACCTGCATTGACACGTCATTACACCCCAAGTCTGCAGTTTACATGAAGGTTCACTTTTGGTGGTGTACATTCCATGGATTTGGAAAAATCTATAATAACATGTGTCCACCATAATCGTATTATACAGAATACTTTTCCTGCCCTAAAATACTTCTGTGCTCTTCCTATTCATTTCTTCCTCTCTCCCTTCAACCTTTGGCAAACTGCCTCCATAGTTTTCCCCTTTCCAGGATATCATGTAGTTGGAATCGTACAGCATGTAGCATTTTCAGGTTGGATTTTTTCACTTAGTAATATGCATTTAAGTTTTCTCCATGTCATTTCATGGCTTAATAGCTCATTTCTTTTCTAGTACTGAATCATATTCCATTGTCTGGATGTACCACAGTTTGCTTAACCATTCACCTACTGAAGGACATCTTAGTTACTTCCAAGTTTTGGCAATTATGAATAATGTTGCAATAAATTTCCACGTACAGTTTTTTATATGGACATAGATTTTCAGTCTATTTGGGTAAATGCCAAGGAGCAAGGTCTTATGGTAAGAGTAGATTCCATTTTGTAGGGAACTGTCAGACTTTTTTCTAGAGTAGCTGTGCCATCTTGAATTTCCACCAGCAGTGAATGATAGTTCCTATTGCTCCACATCCATATGGTGTTGTCATTGTTTCGGATTTTGTTCATTCTCATAGGTGTGTAGCAATATCTCATTGTTTTTGAAATTTTCAATTCTCTAATGGCATGTGATGTTGAACATCTCTACATATGCTTAATTTCTATCTGTATATCTTTGGTAAAATGTCTGCTAAGGTCTTTGGCTCATTTTTTGAAATTGAGTTGTTAGTTTTTTTATTATTGTGTTTTAAGAGTTCTTTGTATATTGTGGATAACACTCCACAAAGACAGATGTGTCTTTGCAAATATTTTCTCCCAGACTATAGCTTGTCTTCTCTCATTTTCCTGACTTGTCTTTCAGAGAAAGTTTTCAATTTTAATGAGAGTGGCTTTCCAATTGTTTCTTTCATGGATCTTGTGTTTTGTTTTGTATCTAAGATGTCATTGTCATACTTGAGGTCTTTCCGGTTTTCTCTTATGTCAACTTTTAGGAGTTTTGGTCTATTGCCATATATTTATGTCTATGATCCATTTTGAGTTAATTTTTTGAATGGTGTAAGGTCTGTGTCTATAATAATTTTTATATATGTGGATCCACTTGTTCCAGCACCATTTTTTGGAAACTCTATCTTTTCTCCATTGTATTGCCTTTATTCCTTGGTCAAAGATCAATTGACTATATTTAGGTGGGTCTATTTCTGGGATCTCAGTTATGTTCCATTGATCTATTTTTCTATTCTTTTACCAATACCACAGTGTCTTGATTACTGTAGCTTTATACGAAGTCATTAAGTCAGATAGTGTCAGTCATTTGACTATGTTCTTCTTCAACACTTAGTTGCCTCTCCATATAAACTTTAGAATCAGTTTGTAAATATACACAAAACAAACTGCTGGGGCATGGGTTGGGATTGCATTAAATATGTAGATAAAGGCAGGAAGAACCAATACTTGATAATATTGAGTTTATGAACATGGAATATTTCTTTATTTATTTAGTTCATTCATCAGAATTTTGCAGTTTTCCTCATATAGATTTTAGGTATATTTTGTTAGGTTTATACCTAAGTATTTTAGTTTTGGGGGTGCTAATGTAAATGGCGATTTGTTTTATATTTCAAAGTTGACTTGTCATCACTGATCTATAGGAAAAGTTATTGTCTTTTGTATGTTAAATATGTGTCCTGAAATCTTGTTATAATTATTTATTAATTACAAGAGTTTTTTTTTCTATCAATTGTTTTGGATTTTCTACATATATGACTGTGTCATCTGCAAAGGCACTTATAGTTCTTTCTTCCCATTCTGTATACCTTCCATTTCCTTTTCCTGTCTTACTGCATTAGCTAGGAGTACATCCAGTACAATGTTGGAAAACAGTTATGAGCGGGGATATCTTTGCCTTGCTCCTAGTGAAGAAGTTTCAAGTTTCTCACTATTTTTTTTATCTTTTTTTTTTTTTTGAGAGACAGAGAGAGACAGCTGGAGCAGGGGAGGGTCAGAGAGAGAGGGAGACACAGAATCCGAAACAGGCTCCAAGCTCTGAGCTAGCTGTCAGCACAGAGCCCGACGCGGGGCTCGAACCCACGAACCCTGAGATCTGACCTGAGCCGAAGCCGGATGCTTAACCGACTGAGCCACCTAGGTGCCCCTCACTGTTTTTTTTTTAAAGTAAGCTCTACACCTTATATAGAGCATGAACTCATGACACCAAGATCAAGAGTCATATGTTCTACTGACTAAGCTAGCCAAGTGCCCCCAAGTTTCTCACTGTTAAGTATGATGTTAGCTGTAATTTTTTTGGTAAATATTCTTTATCAAGTTGAGGAATTCCCCTTTTATTTCTAGTTTATGAGAGTTTTTACCATTTTGTTAGATGGATTTCTGTATCTATTGATATCATGTTATTTTTCTTTTTTAACCTATTGCTGTAATAGATTACATTAACTGAATTTCTAATGTTGTACTATTCTTATGTATCTGGGATAAAGCCCACTTGGTTGTGGTATATAGTTATTTTTAAAAATTTATTTATTTTTAGAGAGAGGGAGAGTGTGCACAAGTGCACAAGCAGGGGAGGGGCAGAGAGAGAGTGAGAGAGAGAGAATCCCAAGCAGGGTCCATGCTGTCAGTGCAGAGCTCTACGTGGGGCTCAATCTCATGTAGCATAAAATCATAACTTGAGCCAAGATCAAGAGTCAGATACTTAACTCACTGAGCCATCCAGGCACCCCTATGCTTATTTTAACATATTGTTGGATTTAGTTTGCTAATATTTCATTGAGGATTTTTGCATCTATGTTCATGAGAGATATTGGTCTTAGTTTTCTTATGCCACTGTCTGGTTTTGGAATTAGAAGAATGCTGGCCTTATGGGATGAGTTAGAAAGTATTCCCTCTGCCTCGATTTCCTGGAAGAAATGTAAAGAATTGGTATAATTTCTTCCTAAATGTTTGGTGGAATTCACCAGTGAATCCATCTGGGTCTCGTGCTTCCTGGTTATTAATTAATTTAAGGTTATTAATTATTAATTTTCTTTAATAGATACAGGTCTATTCAGATTTTCTATTTCTTCTTGCATGAATTCTATCTGATCAGGTCTTTTAAAGAATTGGTCCATTTCATCTAAGCTATCAAATTCATGGACATAGAGTTATTAGTAATATTCTTTTATTATCCTTTAATGCCCATGGGACCTGTAGTGATATTCACTCATTCATTTCTGATATCAGTAAGTTGTATCCTTTCTCTTTTTTAAATTAGTCTGAATAGAGGCTTATTGATTTTATTGGCTTTTTTCAAAGAAAATAGCTTTTAGTTTTGTTGATTTTCTCTACTGATTTCCTGTTTTTAATTTCATTATTTTCTGCTTTAATTTTTATTATTTACTTTCTTCTGCTTATTTTGGATTAAATTTACTCTTTTATCCCTAGTGTCCTAATGTGGAAGTTTAGATTATGGATTTAAATCTTTCTTCTTTTCTAATGTATGCATTCAATACTATTGATTTCCCTCTAAGCCTGCTTTTTCTGTACTTTACATTTTGATAAGTTGCATTTCATTTAGTTAAACACACTTTTAAATTTCTCTTGAGATTTTTCCTTTGATCTATGTATTATATGCAAAAGTTCTGTGTAATGTTTTTTAAAAGTTAATTTAGGAGTGCCTGGTGGCTCAGTCGGTTAAGTGTCTGACTTCGGCTCAGGTCATGATCTCACGGTTTGTGGGTTTGAGTGCTGTGTTGGGCTCTGTGCTGACAGCTTTGGGCCCAGAGCCTGCTTTGGATTCTGTGTCTCCCTCTCTCTCTGCCCCTCCCTGCCTCAAGCTCTGTCTCTCCCTGTCTAAAAACTAAATAAACACTAAAAAAAAAGTTAATTTATTTATTTGGAAAAGTAACATGGAACAAAGATCAAATGGTACAAAAAGGGAGGATATCGTGAAAACTCTGTTCTTTCCAGTTTTGATCTACCAGTTCCTCTGTTCTCTTCAGGAGGTGGCCCCTGTCATCTGGCTCTTATGTATTCTTCCAGAGATATTAAATACAACACAAACCTAATAGGAGACCATGGGAATGGGAAGGGGGG
>NC_043715.1:33484274-33491005 GCF_006229205.1 Suricata suricatta | reverse complement strand
TACATTGCCACCAACAGTGTAGGACGGTGCCTGTCTCATGAGAGACTTTTGAATGCTGAGCACAAACTGAGGGCTGAAGAGGGAGGGGGGAAGGGAAAGGGAGGTGATGGTCATAGAGAGGGGCACTTGTGGGGAAGAGCACTGGGTGTTATATGGAAACCAACTTGGTAATAAACTATATAAAAATAAAATAAAATAAAATAAATACAACACAAAATGCAAGAAGGATGCTCCCCCTTTCTTTATTTCTTTAAAAAATGGTGGTATGTTCTTTACTTTGCTCCTTGCATTAAACAATAAAGCTTAAGAACATTTCCAAATCAGTATGTTCATTTCTATCATTCTTCCATTGACAGACATTTAGGTTGTTTCTGGTATTTTTTAAATATAATGTGGCCTTGAAACAGACTAAGAAATAGAGATTCTTTGGTTTGTTTTACAAGAGACATATAATGAAAGGAGTCTATACAGACCCCTATGTTTTTCTCTAACTCCAGCATTCATTCTTTCTACTTTTTATGAACAGAATTCTGGTTTTCCTTTGAGTAACTATTCCTTACTCACCTTCTGGCCATTACACTTATTTGGGACACCTCTATCATGATTTCCAAGATGGGCATGTGACAGAAACTCAATCAATGAAAAGCACTAAATCCCTTGGTCTCTCTGATTGGTTGTGGAGAATTGGTGAAGGAAGAGTCAACAGGAATTTATTTCAGAAGAAAAAATAATAGGACTTGGATACATTCTTCAGTGAAGGCAAGTAGAAGTAGGTAGAAAAGGTTGGTTATAACACTGAGGGTCCCAATGAAAATAAATGAAGCCACCTGACAGAATGTTGACATTGAGAGGTGAAGCTTGTTGGATGGGTGTAGTGGCTATTAGCCTGTCTTTCTGTTAAGCTATATGTCACAGAGAGCTACATTTCCCAGGCTCCTTTGATCTCTAATTCTGTTGCAGTTAGATATTGATGGAAGATTGGAGAATGAGAGAAGAGTTTTTCTTCTTCTCTGTTTCCAGCAGCATGTCCGGTAGTCTACATCCCACCGCTGATTCCAAATGAAGTCAGAAAGACTCCCTTTCCTTTTTGTTTTTAAATTTATTTTTTAATTTACATCCAGGTTAGTTAGCATATAGTGCAACAATGATTCCAGGAGTAGATTCCTTAGTGTCCCTTCCCCATTTAGCCCATCCCCCCTCCCACAATCCCTCCAGTAACACTCTGTTCTCCATACTTGGGAATCTCTTATGTTTTTGTCCCCTTCCATGTTTTTGTATTATTTTTCTTCCCCTCCTTTATGTTCATCTGTTTTGTATCTTAAAGTCCTCATATGAGTGAAGTCATATGCTATTTGTCTTTCTCTGACTGACTGATTTCACTTAGCAGAATATCCTCTAGTTCCATACACGTAGTTGCAAATGGCAAGATTTCATTCTTTTTGATTGCCAAGTAATACTCCACTGTATGTCACTGTATATATATATATACACATACATACACACACATACACACACACACACACCACATCTTCTTTATTCATTCATCCATTGATGGAAATTTGGGCTCTTTCCATACTTTGACTATTGTTGATAGTGTTGCTATAAACATTGGAGTGCACGTGTCCCTTTGAAACAGCATACCTGTATCCCTTGGATAAATACCTAGTAGTGCAATTGCTGGGTCGTAGGGTAGTTCTATTTTTAATTTTTTGAGGAACACTTATACTGTTTTCCAGATTGGCTGCACCAGTATGCATTCCCACCAGCATTGCAAAAAAGATCCTCTTTATCTTCATTCTTGCCAACATCTGTTGTTGCTGAGTTGTTAATGTTAAGCATCCTGATGGGTGTGAGGTGGTATCTCATTGTGGTTTTGACTTGTATTTCCCAGATAATGAATGATGTTGAGCATTTTTTTTCATGTGTTGGTTGGCCATCTGGATGTCTTCTTTGGAGAATTGACACAGACTCGCTTTTCATGGACTTAGTTCCTGCAGACAGCTCTTGCCTGGAATGATCCAGCTTCTAGGCTCTTGACAACACCACTCCCTCCTACTGTTATTCTAACTCTAGGGTTGGTAGCATGTTCCTGGTGTGGTTAATCTCTGGGTTGCCTCAGTGTTTCATGTTTGACTTCTTGACTTTTTCATAATCTGAGTAACCAATTACTCTTATTAAATTCTCTAATTTAATATGTTTTAAATGCCTAAATGGTTTCTAATTTGCTAGATGAATCCTAACTGATAGAATGAAGAAGAGGTAGGGAGAGATGTGTGGAACAGGGTTTGGTGCACAGATTAAAGGGGTACACATAAAAAACACAGGTCTTGGACTTAATAATAATATGGAAGATGCTCAAGGAGACGAAATTTAGAGGGGGAAGAGGGCA
Organism: Suricata suricatta; assembly: GCF_006229205.1. Taxonomy (NCBI): domain Eukaryota; kingdom Metazoa; phylum Chordata; class Mammalia; order Carnivora; family Herpestidae; genus Suricata; species Suricata suricatta. The sequence goes on along the minus strand of NC_043715.1, from coordinate 33,488,616 downwards.
AGGACAAAACCTATGCAAATTTTCAGATAATTGGTGAAGGATAACAAGGCATCAGTCAAGGTGCCTTAGAAATGCTAATTTCCAGACATGTAGGGGAATCACACAAATGTAATCTCACTGATCTCAAAAAGAATTTTAAGGAAGAGGGATTCTGAAGGATCAATTGATTGATATGTAGGAGTAAAAAAGAATGAGGACAACAAGTGGACTGATTCCAAACTGAGTGACTTAATCATAGTGCTATATCATTCAAAGCAAGAAGTTAAGAAGGGAGAAATTGGAAATTGGTGGTTGATATTGGGGAGATGACTAATATCTTTGTTATGAGATAACTACATTATAAAAAGTTTTTATTGTACATATTTGGTAGTATGTGACTTGGCTCATGGAATTGCCAAATCTCAACTAGTTATGAGCCATGTCACTGTGGTTTTTACTCTGGTTTTGAAAAAATATGGGAGGTCTTCACAATTCTCTGGTTCAGTTAGGTTCAAAAACCTAACTCTAGAGATTAATCCCAAAGGAAAGTTACCATCAATCATAGACCTATGAACTTCCAAAGTTGGAAAGAATTGCTTACAGAAAGTCACACTGAAGCCCATAGAGACTCACGTGTTTGCTCATGCATGGGCTGCACTAAAGAAAGCCATTTTAAACATTTGATACAATGTCGGACACCCAGTAGATCTCTCTTTCTTGCATACATTCTTGATTCCTTAAGATCTGAGGTTGATTTTGCTCATATAGAACAGAGTAAGTCCCAGTATAGGACTCAATAAATCTTGAGTTAATTAATATACAAATGATAAGGAATAAATGATGAATCTGACAGTTTTTGGAATCTAAAGTTGGGGGATTCCATGGAAGGAGATCTCACAGAGAAAAAAGTGATGCCATTTCCTAAATTAAGACTTTATACACAACTAAATACAGATTGCCTGGGAAGCCACAGAATGAATGTTGGGAGTAAATAGTGATTGATGGATAGTGAGATTGGATGATGATTCAGAAAGATTTTGGGTTCAAGAAACACAAAACCCAATTCTTTTTGTCTTAACATTATCAAGACCTTTATTGATCTCTAAAACTGGAAGTTCAGGTGCAAGATGGGCTTCACAGTTGACAAAATTCTGTAGTTCTGTATTCATTTCCCTGCAGTTCTCTTGGTTCTGTCTCCTTTGTGGAGTGGCTTCATATTCACGTGGATATGGAGATGATGCAGCAATTACCCTTAACATCTACTCCTAATGACACCAAAGGACAAGAGAAGGAGCTTCAGGAAGCTCTTTCAGCAGATGGAGGAAGGACTCGTTTAGCCCTTGTCCTGGCTTTCTTTCAGTCTGTTTCCCAAACATCAACCAAAGTGATTCTGTAAATATATGTCTGCTCAAAATCCTCTGATGTTTCCCATTTCACTCTGTGTAAGAGCCAAAGTCTTACCTAGACCCATAGAGTCCAACAGGATCTGCTCCAGCATCACCTCTTTGCCTTCCTCTCCCACTCTTGTCTTCATCATCTGCTTTATTCCAGTCACACTGGTGTCCTTGTGGCTCCTCAAACACCCTAAGCCCATTTCCACCTCTGGGCTATTTGCCTGCAGTGCTCTCCCTGCAGACTTCATTAGGACTAATCCCTTACCTCCTTCAAGTGGGCTTCCCTGAGGACTTTATTTTAAAATGCAGCCCCCAAAGGTACCTGGGTGGCTCAGTTGGTTGGGTGTCTGACTCTTGATTTTGGCTCAGGTCATGATCCCATGGTTGTGGGATCGAACTCCACATCAGGCTCTGTGCTGAGCCTGGAGTCTCTGTAAGATTCTCTTTCTCCCTCGCCCCCAATCATTCTTTCTCTCTCTCAAGTAAAAAAAAAAATAAAATAAAAAAGAAAAGTAGCCCTGGACTCTTCCTCTCCTGTTTCCTGCTTTACTTCCCTTGTTTCACTGACCACTCTCAAGTATTCTATACATATCAAGTATTACATATATAAAATTCTATATATAATGATTTGTTTTGTTTTGTGTATTGTCTGTTTCTCATCACAAAGGCAGTTTTTTAAAAAAAAATTATGAGTTCTGTATCCCCAGCACCTTTAGTAATGTCTGTAACATAGTAAGTGTACAGTAAATATTTGTTGAATAAATGAACAAAATATTTCCCAAGCTTCACTTTTCCTTTCATTGCCAGGGAAAGTAAAAGAATGACATATAAACCCTAGATTACAAAATCAGAGGTGCTAACGGCAATCCCAAATGGCACTTTCTCGAATGATTGTCTAATTTTCCCATTATAGCAGAGAGACCTGCTAAAAAATAGAAAGTCCTCAGCATGGGCTTCTATGTGCTAAGGTTTGTGAGTGAGAAAGATGTGAGATGACACCCACAGGACTCCTTGGAAGGTCCCCACTGTGTGAAGCCCTGAGACTGCTTCAGGGATCACTATCTAAGCCAGAACTCATTGGAACAGCTCAAGCACCACCAGCAGCTAAAATCTGTGAGACTATTTCACTTTTGCTCCATAGAGGACATAGAGAGGACTTAGAAAATAGTAAGCTCAGATCAGGAATGGCCTCATTTAGCACCTGAGAAGGTACAGGCATGTTTATCCTTTGATTTGGTAGTAGATTACTCAATACCTGCTACCTGGTAGGCACGGTTCTAGGTACTGAGAACACATGCTTACCTCTTTACAAAAGCAACCAGGGAGCTCTTTTGCAATTGAAAATCCAAATCCTATCACTCCCTTGCTTAAAACTCTTCATTCTTACTACACTTAGAATCAGTCCATCGCTCTTGCTCACCTTGCCGACCTGGTAATTACTGCACTCCACTTACCCTGGCAGCTTTGTTTCTGGTTCTCCCTTATGCCCAGCTTCTCTTCCTGTCTCAGGTTTCTTTGGCACATGCTGTCCCTGTCTTCTGGAACACTCCTCCCTTACATCTACTCATGGCAGACTTCTCATTATTCAGATCTTGCTCAACACTGCTCTCGAAGATGCCTTCCTCGACAATCTAACGCACCGCACACCAGTGGTGGCATTAAACACTTCCACCACCAGGGTGGCACAATCGTTTGTTAATTCAAATAGATACTAACCATACACAACTGGGCAGCTGCATCAGTGCCTCCCGGCTGAATGCCACCCTGACTGTGTGCCACACCCCCAGTCAATATATCAGCCATTTGTGTTTCCTTCATAGTACCTATCACTCTGACATTTCTTGGTTTTCTCTTCTGCTTAAAAAAACTCTTTTTGGGGACACCTTGGTGGTTCAGTTGGTGAAGGATCCGGCTTCAACTCAGGTCACGATCTCACGGTTCGTGGGTTTGAGCCCCATGTCTCTCTCTCTGACCCTTCCTTACTCGGGCTGTCTCTCTGTCTCTCAAAAATAAATTTAAAAAAGATATAAAAAATTAAAAAAAACCTCAAAACTCTTTTTCTACCTTTCTCCTTCTTTTTTCTTTCTTTCTTTCTTTTTTTTCTTTACATTTCAACAGGTTCTCATTTAATGGGAACAAATGCAGATAATGAGTTATATTGGGCCTTTCTCCTTCTTAATTGCATGTCTCAATCCATTAAAGAAGGAGTTAGTCTTCTTCATTCCTTGTGCATTGTGGCATTGGCAGCACCCAGTTTATTTTATTTTTTAAAGTAGTTTATTGTTAAATTGGTTTCCATACAAACCCAGCGCTCTTCCCCATAAGTGCCCTCCTCCATCACCATCACTTCTTTTCCCCCCCTCCCCCTTCAACCCTCAGTTCATTTTCACTATTCACTAGTCTCTCAGGTTTTGCGTCCCTCTCTCTCCCCAACTCTCTTTCCCTCTTCCCCTCCCCCTGGTCCTCCATTAGATTTCTCTGCCCTTCTCTGCCTGACTTATTTCGCTTAACATGACACCCTCGAGGTCCATCCACTTTGCTACAAATGGCCAGATTTTATTCTTTCTCATTTCCATGTAATATTCCATTGTATATATATATACCACATCTTCCTGATCCACTCATCAGGTGATGGACATTTAGGCTCCTTCCATGTTTTGCCTATTGTTGACATTACTGCTATGAACATTGGGGTACATGAGCTCCTATGCATCAGCACTTATGTATCCCTTGGGTAAATCCCTAGCAGTGCTCTTGCTGGGTCATAAGGGAGTTCTATGGATAGTTTTTTGAGGAACCTCCACACTGTTTTCCAGAGCTGCTGCACCAGTTTACATTGCCACCAACAGTGTAGGAGGGTGCCTGTCTTTCCACACCCTCGCCAGCAACTATAGTCCCTTGATTTGTTCATTTTAGCCACTCTGACTGGTGTGAGGTGGTATCTCAGTGTGGTTTTGATTTGTGTTTCC
>NC_043715.1:33427418-33484174 GCF_006229205.1 Suricata suricatta | reverse complement strand
CAATGACTGGAGGACACAGACATTGAGTACAATGGCTCCATTAGTTTCATTTGGAATGTGATGGCATTCACTTTTGGCAATGGTGGCACTTTTGTAGAGCCTGGTATAAAATGGCATGGATTTGACTCTTGATAGGTCAAATGTCTCATTTGTTCATCTCACCTAAAATGTCTCAGTTAGTTCTTCATGATGCCTTTGTGAGATAGGTATATGAAATCAACTTCATCTTGCAGACTAAGAAACTGAAACTCAGTGAGATTAAATGACTTGTCCAAGGTCACAGAAACAAGGCTTAAGCTTGGTGTCTCCACAGGGCCCAAATCTGTGTTTTGATGGAAGGGGCCAAGTGTCTCCTACCTTGTCTCCTCCAGAGTGTACCCCAGAGCCTACTGTGGAACAGACTTAAGTAGACTTCTTGTTTTCATAAACTCAGGAAGGACAGTGTACAGAGCCCTTCCTGGTGGGTCTGTGTCAAGGCAGCAGCTCTGCCAGGCTTCCTCCAAGTGACCTTGGGCAGATCTGTCCTCTCCCCAGCCTCAGCCTTCTTATCTGTAAAACAAAGGATAATGGCCTTAAGTATCTCTCCAGCTTTGATGCAGGATTCTGTGATGTCAAAAATAAGTGAGATTGTATTATTGTGGATTGAAAAATAATTATCTTTTATGCTCCACATGTAACTTTATACTTCTCAGGCTACCTGTTATATAGTGTCAACGTCACCTCATATATCAGTCACTGTTGTAATAAGTATGCAATTTGTGGCTGCAATTTCCATTTTATGGCAATATCTGATTTACACGAGGTGTTTTTAAAGCATATCACTTGTAACGTATGCACCCGCCAAGAGCTCGCTCTTTCATAATGACTTTCCAGTGAGGTCAGAGAAAGTGCCCAAATTTAAGTAAACAAACAGCGAGCAAGTTTTCAACATTGAAGCCTCCTTCTCACACTGGGGAGGGATGGTGCATTTCTGTGGGGGAATGGTGACAACTCTCCCGTATTCAGAACAAAGATCTTCTGGCCAGGACGATTAAGGTCATGGAAACTTTTCTGACAAGTGCTCTCAAACTCTGACTGCAGGAGGGAGGAACTGTTCAGAAGCCATGGTATGCACTAGGTGAGGGGCTGTTATGGGTCAGTTTGCAAAAGATTAGTAACAAATCAATTCAATGAATAACCAGGTCACTGAATGTCCAATTTGTTGATTGAAAACAACTTTATTTTTATTTATTTTTATTTTTGAGAGAGAGAGAAAAAACAGGTGAGGGAGGGGCAAAGAGAGAAGGGGACAGAGGATTCGAAACTGGCTTCATGCTGACAGCAGAAAGCCTAATGCTGGGCTTGAACTCATGAACCTCAAGATTATGAATGGAGCCAAAGTCAGATGTATAACCAACTGAGCCATCCAGGAGCCCCGATTGAAAACAATTTTTAAAATAGATATACCAAGGGCCAGGGCAAGGTGAGAGGCAGGGACACCTAGGTAAAAAAAATCCTAATTTGGTGAATTATTACTATTTATTATTAGTCTTTTGGAAAATTGGTTATTTTGCAAGTTAGCTTTTGACTAACTTGTTTTTGGCAAGTTGGTCTGTTTCTCAGGGGTGATCCCAGTTGGTTGGAGGTCTGAAGCTTTGATCTTTTGAGGCTGCTGATTGCAGATTTTAAGTCCACAGTCTGTCCCACTGCAGGCAGTCAGAATATCCTTGAGCCACCTGAACATTCACAAAAGAGAGTCATAGATAGTAAGATAGGTTGTGCATGATGAATTTAATCCTTGCCTTGCACACTCTGAGTGAAAAGGATTTTGAGGACTTTTTCTCCTTAATTCTGGTGGGAATTTAGTGGCCTTTGAGGCAGAGCCACACAGACATAAGCTTCTGGGGAACCGGATCATTTTGTAAGCCTCCAAAGCCCTTTCAGTCAGCCCTCAAACACCATAGCTCCTGTAGTATGCAGCTGGGATTTTTATAAAACTTCCATGCTACTGCAGTCACAACAAAAGTAGCCAGAGGCCAGGAAAGACAAGAAGTGAGGATGTCTTTGGATAAAACATCTATGGACCCAACTTATCTTGGACACTCTGAAGTCCAGTTAAGGTACTTGACATGGATGGCTGCCCACTAGGACACAGGCTGGCTGAGAAGATGGTGCGCTTCTGTCCCAAGGATTTGGCCACTTGTTCAAAATCCTCCCAAAGGTCATTCATTTGGCTCGGATTTCTTCTTGAGCTTTGCCTGGCTTGTGCAGATTATCCCGATGCAGACTGGCCTCTGATGCCAGGTCTGCAATGCTTAGCTACCCATTGCTGCAGCCCCAGGGCCAGCATATTGCCAGGCTTGGTGGAGAGGCTCCGTAAACATTTATAGAGTGGATGGTGGCTCAATGTCATGAGCTAGCAGGGTGCCTATTTTCCTTCTTTCACTACTGGCTACTGTGGCACAACTGAGAACTTACACCAGTTACAGAGTGCAGGAAGCAAAGGAGGATGTCTCATTCCTGTAGTGTGGCCTGTTTCCTGGTGGTGGCACTGTCCATTATGCCCTTGAAAATGCCATTCTCTTAGCCTGGAATATCCTCTCCCCCTTGTCTGCTGGCTTGTCTGAGCTTCTTCCATACTCAGTTCAAATGTCACTTTCTTCGTAAAACCTTTCAAGTTCCACCAGACTCACGTTATTTGGAATTGGAATTGTTTGTGCACACCGATATCTCCACTATATTGTAAAACCTTCAACGACAAATACTTTCACTTTATTCTCCTTTATTCATTCACTTGTTTATTTTATTTTATATATTTTAAATATAATTTATTGTTAAATTGGCTTCCATACAACACCCAGTGCTCATCCCAACAAGTGTCCTCCTCAATGCCCATCACTCACATTCACTTGTTTAGAAGTGGCATAATATAATGGTTAACAGTACAAACTAGGATCAAGAGATGACCTGGGTTTAGGGCTAGCTATACAACTTATTGATTAGGTAATTAACAGTGAGCGACTTAATCACTTAGAACCCTATGTTTCTTAGATGTAAGGATGAATGTAATGGTAGTATTCACCTCCTAGGGTTGTTGAAAAATTCACTGCATATGTCATTTATTTGGCTCTTACTATATACTAAGCATTATGGTGATAATAATAATAATAATAATTTATTCAACAAATATTTATTACACAAGTGTTGGGTGCTTGATACTGTCTGAGGTGCTGCCTCTAGGATTTAGCAAGATGTTTGACAAGGAATTAGGGCTTGGTAAGTGCTCAGTGAGTGAATAAAAATTGAACAAGTCATAGACTTAGTTTCTAAGTCTATGCATTAGTTAAGTAGGCTGGAGTAAACTGTGTAATGAATACTCCTTCCCTTACTCCTACTAAATCTCAGTAGCTTAACTTAACAAAAATGTATTTATTATTCTTATTACATGTTCATTGTAAGCTTCCTGGGATGGTCTGCTCATCTGGAGTCAGAGAGCCAGGCTGACCATGGTGCCTTTCAACAGGTGCTATTATGATGTCTATAGCAAAGAGAAGCTCCTACCCTTTTCTCTTGAGGATGGCACACATCATGTCTGCCCATGTTTTATTAGCTAGAACAAGTCACATGACCCTGCATAACTTTAAAGGAGAGAGAGAATGGCAGCTGCAATCTTACTGTGTGCCTAAAAGGAGGAGGACCAGAATATTTGTGACTATCCCCCATGACTATCATAGACTACTATACAATCACCTTTGGCTTACAGAGAACCTCCCAGTTCAAGGTCAGTATCAGCAGCTACCCCCAAGCTTCTGGCTTAGAATTAAATTTTCTGAATAGATCTTTTATTCTCTTCTCACTTCCCCACTCAATTAAATTTTAAGCAGATGGGTGATCCTGTCAGCCTTAAGAAAACAACAGAGAGAAACAGATTTATGTAAAACATCCCACATTCTAATTAAATTTCTCCGCCACCCCAAGGTTTGGTGTTGTATGCTGATCTGCACTTTTAAAATATCAAAACAGAAGCCCAAATTCAAGAGAACTTGCAAAATGCTTTCATGTTGTTCTCCATGGCTGACATGTAAATGGGAAGAATGCTTTTATTTCTCCCCACAGCACACACCTTTGTTTTTGTTGCTTGATGGCTTGGAACGGGATCCTGTTTCAAGACGATTAAAGGTAGCTTCTAAATGCAGACTCAGTGAAGCAGACCAAGGGGAAGATGTACATGGAGTGTTAAGTTGGACAAGTCTTAACCAAGCAGTTACAGATCTCTGAAGAAACTTGGCCAGGCCCACGATAACTTTGGGCTCCTGCCTGAGGCTGCAAAAATCTCTTGTCACAATTCTGTGGAGCCTCCTGCCCCATTCCCCAAATCAAGTGAAGGTGTATTAGCTGTCTATTTCTGTGTAGCAAATAGCTCCAAAACTAGCAGTTTCAGTCATCATCATTTAGTGTTTCACACAGCTTCTGATGGTCAGACACCTAGGAGTGTCTTATTTGGGTGGTTCTGGCTCAGGGTCTTTCATGAGGTTGCAGTCACGCTATCAGGTGGGGCTGCTGTCAACTGAATGCTGAGCTGGGGCTGGAGGACTCCTGTCCGAGCTCACTTACATGGTTGTTGGGAGGGCTTCCGCTCCTTGCTAGGGGTTAGCCACAGGCCTCATTCCATGCCATGCACTCTTTGGCTAGAGCCACTCATGACATTGCTGTTGGTGTTGCCAAGTGATCCAACAGATTAAAATTAAAAATGATAAAGATGGTAGCTAAAAGAGATGATAGACCAAGAGGAAAATCACAGTCTTTTATATCCTATTTTTGGAAATGATGTATATCACTTCTGCTTTACTTTGTTGGCACACAGACTCTGGCACACTTTGGGAAAATATACAAGGATATGATATCAGGAGGTAGGAAATCATTGGGGGTTATTTTGAAAGTTGTTCACCTCGTGAGGGTAAACAAGAGAACAAATTATCTACTATGGCCAAGAACCACACTAGGTGATCTATATAGGTTATCTCAGTCCTTTTACTAGGACTGCAAGGTGGGTGTTGTTATAATGTCCATTTAACAGATGAAAAAACAGTTTCAAAGAGGTTAAGTTACTAAACACTGTCTGGGTAGAGAGAGAGATCAAGGGCACAAAACAAAAAATCTGACTCAAGTAAGACATGTCCTGGAGCTACCTGGCTACTGGGTAAGGGAAGGACGCCTTGGTGTGGTCTTGAGGTGGCCTTAAAAGGCTGCCGTACCTGGCCTCAATTCTAGATAGTGCCACTCACCACCTGTGTCACCTTGAGCCAGTTGCCTGACCTCCCCCAGCCTGTAAGTCCTGGCCTATTAGACGGGGATGGAATTAATGGCATCTTCTGCATCAGGCCATGTGGGAATTAGGGCAGGTAGTGGATGCACACCGCTAGCTCAGTGCCACCGTGGGTGAGTGCTCAGTAAATGTCGATGCTATTGCTGTCAGTCCAAGGCTCTGCCTCTGACTAGAACACATCTTTTCTCCTTGGTCTACCTCAGTTTTGCTATCTGAGAAATGAAGGAGTTAGAGTCTATGTGTCCCAGGTCACTCTCAATTCACAGTTCTTGAAATTTTTTTTAAACTGAGCATTTATCTGAATCCTGGAGTTGGGCTAAACAGTGAAACCACAGTATCCTCTACTTATTTCATACTGAAAAGTTAATATTTCCTTGACTTTAGGTGGAATCTAAATATTTCCTTAAATTTCATCTAAAGTCAAGGAAAATGGGTTGTAGCTTTCTCTTTGATATTCTATATTCGTTATAGAAGAAGGTCTGGAGGTGAAAGGGAAAACAGACTGGTCAGAGGACTTTCAGTCAACCCCGAACTTTGATTCTGATTTGCTGTGTGACTTCAGGGAAAGTTCTTGATTCTCTGTTCTTATGATTATGCTTATTATTATTATTGGATGAGGATGAACTGGTGCAGTTCTTTAGAGGAGCGCTTTGTGATCGAATGGATTTGGGACATACAATCCAAATGAAGCACAGTCTCAGAGGTGAAACGCTTGAGGAGGAACTGAATCCAAGAAGCTTTGGAAGATGGTTCCTTGTGCCCTTCCCTCCTAATAAATATGTAAGGGACTTTGAGTGCATGGGGGCAGGAGGGCTTTGCAATTAATTCCTAGAGAAAAATAGCAGTTTGAAAATCCTGAGGACCTTTTAACACACCTTTCTAAAATGGATTTCTCAGAGGAAAAGGCATAGAGATGTCCATGGCAGTGACAAAACAACCTTAACATTGTCTTTAACCTCTGGGCACAGCAATGCTAGCTATCTTGGATGGACTAAATTTTGTCTACTCAGTGAAGAACAGAAACAAGGACCAAAACAAGAGGAAGAGGGAGAGGGAAGGACAGCAAAGTGTGTGTGTGTGTGTGTGTGTGTGTGTGTGTGTGTGTGTGTTTCCCCTCCCCTGTGTTCATTCCTCCAAGTGGGGTAGTTCAGAACCAACTCTTACATTGGCCAATATGACCTCTCATCCTGCAGGGATACTGCAGATGCCATTTGCAGCCAGTGACTGTGGTTTGTCCCTGCTTCTCCAGCTACCCTGTTAGGATTTTGTTATCCATACGTGCACTGTGGGTGTCGAATTATGACCCATCACGGATGAGAGAAGCCTGCTCCAGCCCTCTTTACTCTGCCCTCACATGAGGCACTTGGCCCTGTTCCTGTGTAGGGATTGACTTGTCAGTCACCTCTGCCCAACCCTTGTCCCAGATACAATACACCCATGGCTTCAACAAAGCCTCTACCTCGTCCCCTTGAGGCTGAGTGTTTCTGTTCCAGTTCTGATCTTGTCTAGGGAGATGTCTGCTTTGGTTTTGAGTGAGGTTGTGGCAAACACACATATGCACACACACAGAGAGTTATATTTAATACTTTTTCTATTATTGTTTTATATTTCTACATTCGGTTCAGAGGGTGGTTTGATGGGCCAGATGTAGCAAGCATGTCTTGGCTGAATATACAATTTTGTACCATTTTGAAGATCCTTTCACAGTGTCTTCACTGAAAATTTTATTGAGATTGTAGATTTCCTGCAGTTGTAAGACATAATACAGAGAGATTTTGTGTACCCTTCATCTGGTTTCTTCCAATATAATAAGCATTTTGCAAAGCTATAGTACGATTTCACAACCAGAATACTGATTATCTCATAGTTTCTAAGAGAATTTTTTACGTTTATTTATTTGTTTTGAGAGAGAGACAGCACGACTGAGGGAAAGACAGAGACAGTGAGGGAGACAGTCCCGAGCAGTCTCTATACTGTCAGTACAGAGTCTGATGCAGGGCTCGAACCCACAAACCATGAGATCATGAGGTGAGCCCAAATCAAGAGTTAGATGCTCAACTGACTGAGCCACCCAGGTGCCCCTCACACTGAAAACGAACCATGGACTGAAGGGGGAGGGGGAGGGAGGGAGGGGGTGATGGTCATAGTGAGGGGCACTTGTGGGGAGAAGCACTGGGTGTTATATGGAAACCAATTTGACAATAAACTATTAAAAAAATAAAAAAATTGCTGTCTGGAAAGTTGGAGGGTCAGAGCACTTGCTCCCTGCCCTGTGCTCTGCCAGCAGTGTTCTTGCAGCCTCGGAGTCAGGAGACCAGGCAGGAGTCTGACTCAGCTCTAGCTCTGTTGCTGCAGCTCCTGGGTGGCCTCCCTGGGACTCAGCTTCCTCACAAGTAAAATGAGCAGGTGGGATAAGAAGAACTCCAAGGTTTTTTCTATTTCTACCATTTTGTGATTTTATACACAGTTCATGACAGCTCCCAAGGACAGTCTGCCCTGGTCTTTTTATTAGCTAAATTTTGTCTCACTTTGAAGCTATGGAATCAAAGTTGGAGAGCTCTATTTTGGACATCTCTTTCTGTTGTCTGTCCTGCATCTATACTGCATTTTGTCAATGGACACTACCCCCACCCTGCTTGGCCCCTGTGATTTAGTGGGACAGATACTTTCCCCCACCCAACCCTGGGCTCTAGGCATAGGGATATGATTGGTCTACTAGGTCTAATATCTTTCCATTCCTTTTGTGGGTTGGTTCAGGTGTGGGGGCATGACCTAACCCAGTCAGTGAGAAGCCATATATAAATGACATAAATGACATTTATTAAAAATGACAGGGGATGCTAGGGGGTTAGGATGTAGACCTGGTGCTTCAGGTAGTCACTTTGCCACTCAGAACTGGGTTGAAGCAAAGGGATGTGGAGCCGACAGATGAAGAGAGGGAGGTGACAACCCAAGTCCAGACTGTCAGTTGATCCACCCAAGGTCACATAGCTATTCCCAGTGGCCTTTGAAGTACATGGAGTACATCATTAAGTTATTAAACTTGGGTGAGTAATGGTCATTTTGCAAAGGAACCACGACCCACTGGCTTTATGCATTTAGTTCTACGAGTGACTCCGAAGGAAGGGTTAGGGTCAATGGAAAAGCTTGTACCTACCTGCAAGCTTGGAATCCATTATGAACTCGAAGGGCATTTCACACTCTCTTTGAGGATCCCAAAGATCTTCACAGGAGTTTACAGACATGATCTCATTTGTTTGCAGCTGTAATCAAGTGAAGTCACATTGGTGCAGAGGTGCTTCCCTCATTCCCATTAGGAAACCAAGTTATGGTTTCCTTCCACCCCTCCCACGGCACACTCAGATGTGCATGAGCTCATTCCATTCCATTGAACCCTGTTTGGTGGGTTTCCTCCTCTTCAAGCACTGCACACAGTGACTTACAGATCTCATCCTGAGACGTTTGTCAGGGAGACAGTGATTTATCGAGACAGAGATTATACTGTGCCCACTCCAGCAGCTGGTCCAGGCCTCATTAGCACCAGGTCCTTGGAGGGCAGCTCTAATCACAGTGGGGAAAGGCCATGGCCAAGAGGCTCTCATACCTCCTGCTCCTTCCTCTGGGGTCTCCTGGGAAGGCTAGCCACTTACCGAGGTGGGAACTGTAACCTTAGAACACAGGGTTTCAACTGGGCATGTGAAATGAGTTCACCTGGAGAACTTAAATCTGTTCAACTGTCCGTCCCTCCACCTACCATCTCTATTTAAATAGGGAATGCAGGGGCGTCTGGGTGCCTCAGTTGGTTGGGCATCTGACTTCACCTCCAGTCATGATCTCAATGCTTGTGAGTTCAAGCCCCATGTCTGTCTCTGTGCTAATGGCTCAGAGCCTGGACCTGCTTCAGATTCTGTGCCTCCCTCCCTCTCCTTGCCCCTCTTCTGCTCACACTCTCTTTCTCTCAAAAATAAATAAATGTTAAAATTTTTTTTTGAATAGGGAATGCAAGCCTAAGGTAAAAAATTGAAACAAAATTTCCTCATCTGTAAAATAAGCATAATAATAGCAACTATCACAGAGAGTTGTTTTGATAATAAAATGAATTACTATATATTAAGTGCTCATAGAAAGTGTAAAACATGTTAGGTATCATTAGTAATATAAATCTTGTACCCCATCCTCCAACCACTCAGTTCCCTTCTTGTTGCAGATTTCAGAGATCTTCTACATACATGGGTATGAGTATATGTAAACACACACATACACACACACACAGCACACTGCACCACACTACACCACACCACACCACACCAAGGCAATATTGCTTGAGCATCTTCTTAATTTCAGGCCCCACTTCTGGCCATACTGCAGGGCATTTCTCATGCCAGACAGGGTTGGGAACCTCAGACCTGGAAGCTAAGAAAGATTCTGGGGAACACAAGGAAATCAGAGTGTGGGCCCACTAAGGCAAGGAGGAAGCGGCCATGTTTCTAGGTGTCTCACTGAAAGGACTGCTTGGAAGAGGAGCACAGAATTAAACATGGTCAGTGTGGATGGGAAAGTTACAGTAACAGTCACAATAATGGAGATGAGGAGCACTGCTTGGGTTTATCCTATTGCCTCAGAACTCTGGTTAGAGCCCCAAGCTCAGGGCAGTTGGGAGTAAGAATTTCACAGCCCCAGAGCAGCAAACGAGCCAGAAGACCCCTCCCTCTCCAGAATCTACTATGAGCTGACAAATGTTCCTACCACCTTCACCACTGCACTTCCCTCCCTAGGTGGAGGGATAGATCTGAAAAATTTGTAGGAGCCAAGAGTCATCAGTCCTGTGTGGGTGATGTGTCATTTCTTTTTCCCTCTTCAGTGGTTGGAGGGGGCTTCACCCTCAAAATAAATGGGGTGACATAAAGCAAACTCGGTATAAAGAAAGGGAGGCAAGCATCTCACTCCTTGCAGGACACTCAGAGTTGATGAAAGCCTGAGGCCCCACTAGGGCTGCCACTGGAAGGGGAGTTCCTGGGGAGCCTGGCAAGCAACCTCAGTGGTCTGGGAATATATAATAATGTGGAGACTGGGGCCAGCTCTTTGTCTAGAGATCCTTAAGGTGAGAGGCCTGTGGGAGCAGCCTGTACTAACAAAGTGCAAGGCAAGAGGGCAGGAGCGATACAGGTGCCTTGCACTGTTTGATGTGGTAAGGATGCCTCTGCTTCCTTTGGGCTCAGAGGATGCTGCGGAAGGTAGGCAGGCTTGGGTTTCCTCAATAGTGCTCATCTAAGAGGACTGCCTACAGTGAGGTGATTGGCAGCAAGAGGCTGTGCAGAGGGAGCTTAAGGGTGGGACTCTGTGGGGGTGTTGGAAGAGGTGAGCCAGGGGGCATTGCCCATGTCAGAGAACAGTGCAGAGGCTTTCCAAAGTCCTCCCCACAAACCTTGCAACACTCAAATGCCCCCGTAGGGGGTTGAGGGGACAAGAGGACTTCAGCAGCTTCGGTGAGGGGGAAGATTCTGCCTCCCTTTCCCTGTTCATCCACAGGAGGAGCAGCAGCATGGAATAAGAACATGGGAGATATGGGAGTTGAATGTTCTCACCCAGTGCTGGTATCTCTGCAGCCAAGACCAGGCAGAGGTGCTGACCTTAGATGAGAATTCAGCATGAGTAGTTTCTTTGCAAGTGGTCCCAGGAAGCACTGGTAAGGAAGTGGGAACCAAGATAATCAAGGAAAGAAAGCAAATAAAAGATGCCAAGTTTAGGAGGCTACCGTGTAGTTCAATCCCATCTCTGAGCTGTCCCCTCTGTCACTGACAGAGGGCTGCTCCCTGGGGTGCCACCTCTCCTCCTTACACCTAGCGGCTTCATGTGTGTGGTGAGAAGGTCTTCAGGCCACATGTGCTTGTGGGAGGCCCCTTGGCATGTGCTAGGACTATGAGTCCCAAGTGGGCTCTGATGGCCTTTGCCACAGGGGAAGAGGCTCACAAAGGATTTGAGATTAAAACCTTGAACTGGATTGCACTGAACCGGAGCAAGATGGGTCATTTCATATCTGAGAGTGACTGGAAAACTGTGGGGTCAGCAGGGAGGTGGATAAGGGGCAGACAAGGGAGATTCTGGAAAGTGTGTGCCAAGGCAGTAAAAGGAGAAAAGTAAAGCTATTTCAGTTCACCTGTGACAGGTTCCAACTCCTGTCATTAAGTGCATGCCCAGTGCTGTGAGAGCCACTCCAAGTGCTCATCTGTTTTAGTCCATACAGGGGCCTCATGAGGCAGCTTTGCTATTGTTATCCCTCACTCACAGGTAGAGGGGCTGGGCTCTGGGAGGTTAAGTGACTCGCCAAGAGCCACTGAGCTACTTGGTGGCAGAGTCAGTTTGCCTCCAAAGCCCATGGTCTTCACCACTGTGGCAGAGACTCCTACTCCTGGTTGCCTGTATACTGCCCATTTCCACTTTGTCATTAGTCACAAAACTTTGGTTTTATTTCAGTTGTCAATATATCTAGCTATACAACCACATTTTTTAGCTTGCTTCTTCCTTTGCAACCAGGCGTGGACTTCCATGAGGGTCCTTAAAAAAGCAAGCTTATAGGTAGTGCCTCTGGTATCCTTTGCTACATTTCCTGTTGCTTCTTCCCTGGACCATGGATGTGATGGTTGGGATTCTAAAGGCCATCTCAGATGAAAAGATAGCTTTGACGATGGGCACCACATACAAAGGACTGGAGAAGAAAGTTGGCAAGGACTTGGGTCTCTGATGACTTTGCCCCAGATTGCCCACCTCACCAGTGTTCTGTAAGCCACTCTTCTTTCTGGTCTCTGGTACCAGCAGGAAAATGCAGATTCTAATGGCTACAATCACTGAGCACCTGACACCTTCAGTGCCTGTGGGAAATACTTACTGAGGAACTTCTTTGGGACTAGCCCCAAATGGAAGACCCTGGGGACAAGTCCTTGAAGCAGCTCGTCTTCCTTCTATTGGACACAGCCAATCACTGTAGCTTATAATCATCCTCCCCCAACCCCTGCCTCCAAACTATCAAAGCCCTGGCCCCCTTGACCATGAATCTGATAATGGCCCCCACACTACCTGGGTGGTGATGTCTTGTGTTCCACTGTTTGACTTCTCAAGGACTAAACATCCTCAGGGACATTACTCAAGCATCATGTCTTATAAATTGTATGCTCTAATCTGCATGTTCACTTCAGGGATTCTGGGCTAGGCAGGTGAGGTATCAGAAATTCTGTTGGTGTGAGAATGTGAAGGTCCCCTGGGGGAAGTGGTGAACAGGTCTTTGGGACCAATGGTAAGAGCACTGGGATTCTAATAAGGAGACACTTGAACTAAGAAGAAGGTTGAAAGCTCTAGCAGGAGCCTCCAAAATGAGGAAATCAACTTGAAAGGGAAAAAAAAACAAGCCATGTGGAAAAACTGATCACTATTAACAAGAAATATTTTTGAATAACCTAAGATAGTTCATCCATATAATGTCCCATCCCTCTCTCAGTATGTAATAGTTTTTAAGAATTTTTTTTGTTTATTGTCAAGTTGGTTTCCATATAACACCCAGTTCTTATCCCAACAAGTGCCCTCCTCCATGCCCATCACCCATTTCCCCCCTCCTCCACCCCCACCAACCCTCTGTTCTCAGTATTTAAGAGCCTCTTAATGGTTTGCCTCCCTCCCTTTCCTTAACTATTTTGAGTGAGAGGTTGGTGTGTCAGTCAGAACTCCATAGATTGTGAATGTAATATCCACGTGTGTTCCTTTCATTGGCAAACTTAGTTGGAACCATATTGCAAAGGGGATTCTGGAAAATTTAGCTTGCAGCTCAGGAGGGAGTGATAGCAGTGCCTAATTGACTATCATTTACAAAATAGTAAAAGATGGGCAATCCAAAGAACTGCACAAGAACCTCTCTCTTGATTCCAAGGACCCTGAAATAGTGCAAACCAAATCCAGGCGCATAAGACTAATAGTGCTTTGAAAAAGCTGGATGTGACACGGTGAATCCTCCCAGGTGTGCTAACTAGACTTCAGGTACCGGTGACAAGTGGGGGTTGGCCTTGGAGTGTTGGTGTGAGTGAAAGTAGCACACCTCCATCCTGCTCAGTGACCATCATCACCTGGCTGGCTGGGTGCCTCCATGAAGGAGGTGGCTGAGAACTGAGTTTCCTTATTTCTGGCCCCATTTACACAGACCTGCCTATATGATGGGTGATGCTCAGCCGAGTATGGTCTGTACAAGTAGCATAGCTGACTTTATTCATACTGGCTTTTGGCAGTCATGATGAATGGTGTCACTGAACTTACTTTTATGTGTTTTGGACAAAAAAATAAATAAAACACTAATGACTCAGGCAGTCTTGCTATCATACAGATCTCCTGAGAAATCAAATTTGAAAATAGTTTTAAAGAAACTTTAATGTTTCTGCAGAGCAGAAAGTTCAGGTTTATCTTTGGGGTCAGTTTTGATCCTTTGGCCAGCTAATTTTAAATGGCTGCATCTTGAAAGAAGTCATAGTGACATTTTAGGCTTCCTATTGAATTTTTAGATTAGTCACAGAATATAACTGCAACTTCTAGTTAATTAGAAGCCTTTTTAAGGACAGAATAAAATAACAAACCCCAATAGTCTTAGTCTGAGGCTTATCTTTTTAAAAAATGGATCAAGAAGATGTGGTATATATACAATGGAGTGCTATATGGCAATGAGAAATAATGAAATATGGCCTTGTGTAGCAAAGTGGATGGACCTCGAGGGTGTCATGCTAAGTGAAATAAGTCAGGCAGAGAAGGATAGATATCATATGTTTGCACTCATAGGTCTAGCAGGAGAAACTTAACAGAGGACCATAGGGAGAGGAAGGGGGAAAGAGAGCTGGGGAGAGTGAGGGACACAAATCATGAAAGACTATTGAATACTGAAAATGAACCATGGACTGAAGGAGGAGGGGGAGGGAGGGAAAGGGGTGATGGTCATGGTGGGGGACACTTGTGGAGAGAAGCACTGGGTGTTACATGGAATCCAATTTGAAAATAAACTATTCCATTGGTCTATGTGTCCATCACCTGATGAATGGATCAAGAAGATGTGGTATATATACACAATGGAGTACTACATGGCAATGAGAAAGAATGAAATATGGCCATTTGTAGGAAAGTGGATGGACCTTGAGGGTGTCATGCTAAGCGAAATAAATCAGGCAGAGAAGGACAGATACCATATGTTTGCACTCATAGGTCTAACAGGAGAACAGGAGAAACCTAATGGAGGACCTGAGGGAGGGGAAGAGGGAAAGAGAGTTGGGGAGAGAGAGGGACGCAAAACTTGAAAGACTATTGAATACTGAAAATGAACTGAGAGTTGAAGGGGAAGGGGGAGGGGGGAAAAGAGGTGGTGGTGATGGTGGAGGGCACTTATGGGGAAGAGCACTGGGTGTTGTATGGAAAACACCCAGTGTTTAATAGTTTAATAAACTATTAAAAAACCAATTTAACAATAAACTATTATAAAAAATAAATAATATTTTAAGATAAAAAACAAAAAATAAATAAAAAATAAAAAAAAATAAATAGGGGAACCTGAAGAAAAAATAAGAAAATAAACTATTAAAAAATAAAATAAAATAGAGGAGACTTTACAAAAACAAAATAAAAATAAAGAAAAAATATTTATTTTTTTTAAAGAGACAGTGTGTGCATAAGTGAAGGAGGGACAGAGTATCTGAAGTGGGTTCTGTGCTAATAGCAGTGAGCCCAATGCAGGGCTTGAACTCAGGAACCATGAAATCATGACCTGAGCTAAAGTTGGAAGCTTGAACCACTGAGTCACCCAGGTACCCCAAAGACTCACCTTTTAAGGTTAACTCATTTGGGAATGTGATCTTAGGGAAAAGGAGTAGAGGGGAGGGAAATGAACAGGAAAGAAGGGAAAGTCAACACAAAGATGGAGTATTGAGTTGGATACCACCATGGGCTTGATTCTGCTAGGATATTCTGAGGAAGTTTATGGAAAGCACCCGAGGAACTATCTGACCAAAGGACCAAAGGGGTAAGTGTTTATCCATTGGTTCCAGGTCCCCATTGACCAAAGATGGTCTCTTGGGGATTAGCTGCCTTGCATTTCCTGGTCCTATGTGTTAAGCACAGAGTAGGTTTAAAGTGAGTGCTCCAAGCAGGAATTGAGATGATGGTCTTGTGAAAATACCAGGACAGAGTTGATGACAGCGTGACAGAGCTGGTCTTTGCAGTGTGGCTATATATAGAGGTGGGGATGAGAGGGTTTTGAAGGGAGGCACAAGAGGTGTCCAAAACATCTACCAAACAATGAGAACACATTGAATCTGTTCTAGATGTCAGGTGCAGGGATGATCTAGGCAGAATAGCTAGACAGTGACCTGAAAAAGCTCTTACTCCATACTCTTCCCCAGATATCTATTCTTTCCCCTAATATAAAAATCTTAAGAATATAAGTACATTTTTGTTTAATTAAACAATTTTTAACGTTTATTTATCTTTGAGAGAGAGACAGAGTGTGAGCAGGGGAGGGGCAGATAGAGAGTGACACAGAATCCAGCACGGACGCCAGGCTCTGAGCTGTCAGCACATTTTGTTTATTATAAAATTTAAACTGCAGTTACTTCTGAGAGAGTTGTATGTTCAAATGTAAATTCACACTGAGATATAAATGATAGCTATAATATATGTGTGATGATTAATTTTATGTGTCAACCTGACTGGGTCTTAGGGGTGCTCAGATATTGGTTAAACATTATTTCAGGGTGTATCTATCTGTGAGGTTGTCTCTGGATGAGAGTAACATTTGAACTGACAGATTGAGTAAAGCAGATTGCCCTTTCCAATGCGGGTGGGCTTCCTCCAATCCTTTGGAAGCCTCGTAGAACAACAAGGTAGAGTAAGGAAGAATCTCCTTTCCTTTCTCCCTGATTATCTTTGTATTGGGACAGGTTTTGCCTTGTCTCTGGACTCAAACAGATTAGAATTTACACCATCAGCTCTTCTAAGTCTCCAGCTTGCCAATTGCAGACCTTGAAACTTCTCAGCTTCCATAATTACCTGAGCCAATTCCTTGTAATTTTCTGTGAATATATACATACTTTTTCTCTGAGGATATAAACAGTAGGACTATAAATATACTAAGATAAGATCTATATATAGGTCTTTTATAGATATAGATATTTCTTATTGGTTATCTATCTGCCTATCTATCATCTATCATTTGTTTATTTCTCTATTATTCTATATAATTTGAGTCTTGATGTTGAAGAATAGCATTTGATTGAGAGTTGTGCAACATATCTGTTTCACCCCTAACCCACACATTTCAGCTTCTTCCATTGTACCAGTCACAAACTTCTGCCTCAGGCTGCCTCCCAGTCTGCCCCGTCTGGTTTCAGTAGCCTCCTTGGTTCCGCTGCCTCTTCCTCACGCTGCCTCCTATACCCACGTCGCCATGAGGTGACAGCAGCAGCCAAACAAGTTCTTCTCTGGAGAACTCTAGCACAACATGTATTTTACCCCAAATAATGTCTTTATAGGGAAGAAGGATGTTCCACAAGTATCCTGGTGTCTGATGTTGTCATGAGTCAAAATTTCCAAACTTTATATTTTTCCATTATTAACTTTGCTTTGCCTAGGGTCTATAACCTTGGGAGAGCTGTCCTGTACCACCCTTCCCTGCCAGTCATGGCTTTCCCCCCCAGTCATTCTTCTTTGTTTTTTTTTTTTATTTTTTGCTATCAGGAGCCTGATGTGAGGAGAGGAGTCAGCAAATATTTAAGTAAATATTTATGGAATGACATAAATGAATACAGAGTTAAAAATAGAACATTTTCTTATTTTACTCCTCGGCTAGATGTACGACCAAACAAACCTGAATAGATTTTGCATAGATTAAATGTCACCTTCCTGGCCTCCCCAAATGAGTTCAGCTACAGTGTCTCTGTTTTTTTCCAGGCTGCCATGTATATTCTATATTCAGTTGCTATAGCTCTTATTCTATGTTTTAGTTATTTAAAGCTTGCTAGAATGTGAGTTCCTCAAGGGCAGGGACCATTTCTTGTTTGTCTTTCTGTTGTTAGCACTGAACAAAGTCTCTGGTCTACATCTTTAGAATTAATTAGAATCTGACTTTAGTCTAGATAAATTATGACATTAATACTGGAATTAAAATGATGAGAATTTTCTATAGGACAAAAGGGCTACACATACCTCCTAGCTGAATGACTCTGGGCAAGTCACTGAACTTCTTGGTGCCTTGGCTTATTTAAGTGAAAAATGAGAGACCACATAGAGTCAGGATATACATGGTGTGTATGCTGTCACTCTGCTTCCTATGCTCTAGCTGCCATTCTGTTCATGACTCCCCCACTGTGTGCAAACATGGATTGATTACTCTAAACCTAGTACTCTGAGCAGCTCCTACTAATTGATCAGAATGATCTTTGAAAATATAAATTATATCTCTCTCCTGCCTAAAACCTTCCAAATAATTGATTTCAACCTCATGGCAAACTAAGATCATAAAAGAAACCTACAGCTATATATCTTCTCAGAAACTATAGCAGCAAAGACAAAATGCATAGTTGATCCTGTAGGGAAGAAAGGAAAATCACTTGGTACCAGGAACATAAAAGATACTGTGAAGAACAGGAAAAAGCACGTGAATTCATGTCATGGCTGCCCTTATAGGAGTGTGAATGAGGGGATGAGTGTGTTATTTGGTCCAGTAATTAAATTTTTAGTCAAATTCAGGAATAGGTGGCACAGTCTTGGGTCAGAGTGAGGCAGAGAATTGGAATGGAAAACCACATGAACCAGAATGTTTGAAGGGTTGATCTGTAGAGACAAGATTCTCTGGAAAAAATTTCACCTATCAGTATAAAGAGACAAGAAAGCATATCTGTACTTTGGCTCCGAGTGAAAAACACTATCTTTGAGAAATTAAAATCTCTTTTCTGCTTTATGGAAATTTAGGACCCAAATATGCTTCACATGTTCTCTATGGAACTCAAACTGAAAAATTAATATATAAACTGATTCTAAGTCAATGTTACTCCTTGGGAACCTGGCAGATGTAAACACAAACCACCTGCAGAGGAACACTTCCCAAGCCATTGAAACTCCAGAGTAAATGAGACAGAAGATGAACACACAATCTACAATTACAAGACACACAAGGAAACAAAACAACATTCATTAGAAATCCAACAGACAAAATGATATTAAATAATTTAATATTTGTAAATGTCTGAGACATAGTAAGTGTTACACAAATGTTTAGAAGGATAGATAAGTAAGTAAATAACAAAAAGAGGATTACAAAACTAAGAGCTTTGGTTATCAGAGAAATTAATAAAATACTATAAAGTAGGCATGCTTAGAATTATTAAAGATGTAAAAGTAATTCATACATAGGCACAAAAAATTTAGAAGAAATTCATAGAAGCATCATTTATTATTGCAAAAAAATGATAACAACCTAATATTCCCTGAAGGGAAAAATGGGAAAATTGTACACATTCATATAATGAATGAATGAGAATACTATATTTAAATTAAATGAACAAACTAAAATCAGGGTTGCCTGGGTGGCTCAGTCAGTTTAGCCTTTGACTTTGGCTCAGGTCATGATCTTGCAGTTCGTGAGTTCAATCCCCACATTGAGCTCTGTGCTGACAGTCCAGAGCCTGAAGCCTGCTTCAGATTCTGTGTCTCCCTCTCTCTCTCAGCTCCTTTCCCACTCACACTCTGTCTGTCTGTCTCTCTCTCAAAAATATATAAACATTAAAAAATTATTTAAAAAATAAACGAACAAACTAAAATCAAATTTATTCCAACCATGTAATGTTAGGCAAAAAAGAGCAAGTTTATCTTACTATTTAAAAAATTTAATTGAAATATACTTGTCATACTATATTAAACAAGTTTCAAGTGTACAACACAGTGATTGGATTAGCTCTCTCAGCATAATACACTCTAGTTCCATCCACATTGTTGCACAATTTCATTCTTTTTGATCACCAAGTAATGTCCCATTGAATATATATATACCGCATCTTCTCTATCTATTCACCAGTCAATGGACATTTGGGCTTTTTCCATAATTTGGTTTTTGTTGATAGTGCTGCAATAAACATTGGGGTGGATGTGCTCTTTTGAATCAGCATTTTTGTATCCTTTGGATAAATATCTAGTAGTGCAATTACCAGGTCAAAGGGTAGTTCTATTTTTAATTTGTTGAGAAAACTCTATATTTTTTCCAGAGTGGCTGCACCAGTTTGTGCATTTCCACGAGCAGTGCAAAAGGGTAACCCTTTCTCTGCATCCTTGACAACATGTCCTATTTCCTGAGTTGTTAATTTTAGCCATTCTGACAGGTGTGCGGTGGTATCTCATTGTGGTTTTGATTTGCATTTCCCTGATGATTAGTGATGTTGAAATTTTTTCATGTGTCTGTTAGCCATCTGGATGTCTTTTTTGGAAAATTGTCTGCTCATGTGTTTTGCCCATTTCTTCACTGGATTATTTGTTTTTTGGGTGCAGAGCTTGGCAAGTTCTTTATAGATTTTGGATACTAACCTTTTATCTGATATGCCTTTTAGATTTGTTGATTGTTTCCTTTGCTGTGCAAAAGCTTTTTATCTTGATGAGGTCCCAATAGTTCATTTTTGCTTTTGTTTCCTTGCATCTGGAGACATGTCTAGTAAGAAGTTGCTGTGGCCAAGGTCAGAGAGGTTTTTGACTTTTTCCTCTAGGATTTTGAGTTTCCTGTCTTGCATTTAGATCTTTCATCCATTTTGAGTTTATTTTTGTGTGTGGTGTAAGAAAGTGGTCCAGGTTCATTCTTCTGCATGTTGCTGTCCAATTTTCCCAACACCATTAGCTGAAGAGACTGTCTTTTTTCCATTGGATATTCTTTCCTGCTTTGTTGAAGATTAGTTGGCCATACATTTATGAGCAGATTTCTGGGTTCTCTACTCTGTTCCATTGATTTATGTATCTGTTTTTGTGCCAATATCATACTGTCTTGATGATTACAGCTTTGTAATACAGCTTGAAGTCTTGAATTGTGATGCCACCAGGTTTGATTTTCTTTTTCAACATGACTTTGGCTATTCAGCATCTTCTGTGGTTCCATATAAAGTTTAGGATTGTTTGTTCCAAGAATTCTTTATCCAGCAAGGGTGTCATTCAAAATAGAAGGAGAGACAAAGAGTTTCTCAGACAAACAAAAGCTAAAGGAGTTTGTGACTGCTAAACCAGCCTTGCAAGAAATTTTAAGGGGGATTCTTTGTGTGGAGAGAAAACCAAACCAAAACAAAACAAAGCAAAAAAGACCAAAAATGACAGACTAGAAAGGACCCAAGAACATCATCAGAAATTTCAACTCTATAGGCAAAACAATGGCACTAAATTCATATCTTTCAATAATCACTTTAAATGTAAACGCTCCAATCAAAAGGCATACATTATCAGAATGGGATAAAAAAACCAAGACTATCTATATGCTGTCTACAAAAGACTCATTTCAGAGGTAAAGACACCTGCAGATTGAAAGTAAGGGGATAGAGAGCCATCTATCATGCTAATGGTTGTCACAAGAAAGTCGGAGTAGCCATACTTGTATCAGACAAAGTAGTTTTTACAACAAATACTGTTAACAAGAGATGAAGAAGAGCATTATATAATAATTAAGGGTTCTATCCATCAAGAAGTTCTAACAATTGTAAATGTTTATGTCCTCAGTTTGGAATTACCTAAATATAAAATTAATTAATCAGAAAAATAAAGAAACTCATTGATAATAATACCATTGTAGTAGGGGACATTAGCACCCCACTTACAGCAATGGACAGATCATCTAAGCAGAAAATTATCAAGAACACAATGGCTTCAAATGGCACACTGGACCGGAAGGACTTAACAGATATATTCAGAAAATTTCATCCTAAAGCAGCAGAATACACATTCTTCTCAAGTGCACATGGAACATTTTCCAGAATAGATCACATACTGGATCACAAATCAGCCCTCAACAAGCACAAAAAGATTGTTATCATTATGCATATATTCAGACCACAACGCTATGAAACTCAAAATCAACCACAAGGAAACATTTGGAAGACCATAAATACTTGGAGATTAATGAGCTTCCTACTAAAGAATGGATGGGTTAACCATGAAATTAAAGAAGAAATTAAAAAGTATGTATAAGCCAACGAAAATGGAAACATGGCAGTCCAAAACCACTGGAGCAGCAAAGGCGGCCATAAGAGGGAAGTAAATGGCAATCCAGGCCTTCCTAAGAAAAGAAGAAATGTCTCAAATACACAACCTAACCATACACCTAAAGGAGCTGGAAAAAGAACAGCAAATAAAGCCCAAAAAAGCAAAAGAAAGGAAATAATAAAGATTAGGGTGTTTTGTTTTTAGATTCCACATGTTTTATGATTCCACATGAAATCATACTAGTTGTCAGCCTCTGTCGGGCTTATTTCATTTAGCATAATACCCTCAAGGTCCAGTCATGTTATTGTGAATATCAAGATCTCATTCTTTCTTATGAG
Organism: Suricata suricatta; assembly: GCF_006229205.1. Classification (NCBI taxonomy): domain Eukaryota; kingdom Metazoa; phylum Chordata; class Mammalia; order Carnivora; family Herpestidae; genus Suricata; species Suricata suricatta. The sequence goes on along the minus strand of NC_043715.1, from coordinate 33,462,292 downwards.
TTGATAATCGGAAAAAAAAAATTTTAGAAGGACACACACAACATGATTCCATTTATAGTTAATTAAAAACTACTACACATAATAATACTATATATTGTTCATGTATATATACAGATATAATAAAAATATAAAGACATACACATGTGTGATAACCATTAAAATCAGGATAGCAGTTACTTCTGAGTATGATGGGAGTGGAGAGTAGAACTGTCCCCATACTGTCTTATTTCCTAAGTTAGGGGGCAGAAACTTAGTGCTTGTTAAATTGTTCCTTATACATATTTCTAGTATGAGGTAAACAATCATCAGGATAATAATAAGGGAAAATATTGAATGGTTGATATTTAATTGGGAAAGAAACTATAGAACACAGAGCAAGCCCCCAAAAGTAATGGAAATAAGTGGCAGAGACAAGAGCAAAAATTCATTAAACAGAACATAAAGAAACAATATGAGGACGATTAAAACTAAAAATCAGTCTTTTGAGAAGCTTAATAAATAGGAAATCCTCTGGTCAAGTCAATCAAGATAAAAATAGAGTAGACAAGAAATATTAGCCCTCAAAAAAAAAAAAGGCATAACTACTGATTCAGTAGAGAAGAAAAAAATCGGAAGAGAACACTATAATGCCAATGCCATCTGAAAACGGATACAAGAAATGCACATCTTTTTAGAAACTTACTCAAGATAGAAATAGAAATAGAAAACACAAAAACACTAGTAACCATTAAAGAAATTGGAATAGAAAACACAAAAACACTAGTAACCATTAAAGAAATTGGAATAGAAGTATAATATCTACTCAAGAAATGCTCCAAGTTAGATTTATAAGTGAGTTTGTTAAATTTTAAGGAACACATGATTTCAATTTTATATAAATTGCTCCACATGATAGACTGAAAAGGTCCCTAACTTCTGCTATAATCTTGATAACATACCTGAAAAGAGTACAAGAAAAGAAATTATGGTTTGACAGAAACTATAAACACAAATAATTTAAAACACAAAATAAATTAATAGTAAAACAATTTGAATCAACAATAACTATATTTTTAAAAAATTTCCTCTCTGATTTCTCAGTTGACCTTTTCGTTGTTAGTAGCATGTTATTTAATCTCCATGTATTTGTGCTCTTTCCAGATTTTTTTTCTTGTGGTTGATTTGTAGTTTCATACTGTTGTAGTCAGAAAAGATGCATAGTGTGACTTTGATGTTTTTGAATTTGTGAACCAACAATAAATATGTTAGATGATAAATCATGACCAAAAAGATTTTATTTCAGGAATATAAGGATGCTTTTATGTCAGAAAATCTTTCATGTAGTTTATCACACTAACATAGTAAAAGAGACAAATCTCATGATCATCTAAATAGATGGAGAAAAGAGATTGAATAAAAAGTCAATACCGATGCATAATATAAGTTCATAGCAAACTAGGATTATAAGAAAACATTCTGAACTTGATAGTGTATTCAAAAAATTTATGAAAAATATCAGAATTAATGGTAAAACTGTTAGAAACATTTCTATTTAGATCACAGATAACATTTTATTGGAGGGCTTAGCCATCATAATTTAAAAAGAACAAGTAAAAATATGAGGAATTAAGAGTAAGTAACACAACTCTTATAATTTTCAAGTTATATAATTATTTACATAAGAGCTCCAAAAGCATCTAGATTAAAACCATTAACACCCATAGAAAAGTTCACTAAATTTGCTGGATCTAAGATAAATATATAAAAATTAATCATATTTCTAGGTACTATCAAAAATTTGAAATGTAGCTTTTAAAAAGATACTATTTTACAAATGCATACAGTTGTGTAATCACTTCTATCACCCTGATATTTCTCTTGTAACCATCTCAACCCTACCTTCGTCCCCAATCTCTAACATCACTGATCTGATTTCTGTCTCTATAGTTTTTTTTGCCTTTCCCAGAAAGGGAAATAAATGGAAACATACAGTTTGTAGTCTTTGCTCCATGATTTATTATTCATTTTGCACATACATTTTTGCATTTATTACTTATTTGTTACTTTTTATTTCTGGGCACAGTTCCTTTGTATGGATGTACCCTGGATTTTTAGCCAATTACCAGGTGGTGTTCATTTAGTTGTGGTTGTTATTAATAAAGCTGTTATAAAGATTTATGTACAGGTATTTGTGTGAACATGATTGATTTCTTTTAGTGGGGATTGCAGGGTCATAGAGTATATGTATGTTTAGCTTTACAGGAAGCAAACTATTTTCCAAAGTGGCCCTGTCATCTCCCACCAGCAATGCGTGAGTTCCCTTTACTCCTCATCCTTGCCTACGCTTTGCGCTCATTTTTTAGCTACTCTAATGAGTGTGTAGTTCTATTTAGTTGTGGTTTTAATTGCTTTCTTCTAATGACTAATGCTGTTGCACATCCTTTCATATGCTTGTTTTCTATTTGCATATCTTGTTTATTGAAGTGTCTTCAAATTCTTTCCCATTTTTAAAAACTTCTATTTTAAGTGTTCTTTTAATATTTTGGATAGAAGTCCTTTATCTAGTATGTATTTTGCAAATATTTTCTCCTTGAGTGTGGCTTGTCTTTTTATTTTCTTCTCTGTCTTTTGAAGAGCAGATATTTTAATTTTGATGTTTGATTTTTCAAATTGCTTATAGATTACTGTTATATATCTATGAACTCTTTGCCTGACTCAAGACTGCAAAGATTTTCTCTTATATTTTCTCCTAGAAATTTTAGAGTTTTAGGTTTTATATTTGGATCTATGATCCACTTCAGGTTTTTCAAATATGGTGCAGGTATGTATGGATTGAGGTTTATGTTTTTGTGTTTGGGTTATTCCAGCACTCGTTGTTAACAAAGAATCTTTTCTCTATTCAATTATCTTGGCACATTTGTCAATTAAGCATGTAATGAGGGTCTATTTCTGGAATCTCAACTCTCTTCTATTGATCTTTATGTCTGTCCTAACATCAGTACCACAGTATCTTCATACAGTAGCTTTATAGTAAGTCGCAAAATCAGGTAGTGTGAGTCTCCAACTTTGTTCTTCCTTTTCAAGATTGTTTTGGTTACCTTACAGTCTTTGCTTTTTCACTAAATTTAGAATCAGCCTGTCAATTTCCATAAAAATACCTTTTGGGATTTCCATTGGGATTGAATTTAATCTATAGATCTATTTGAGGAGAACTGACATCTTAACAATAACTTAACTAAGTCTTTTAGTGCATGAGCACATATTTCCATTTATTTAAGTCTTCTTTAATTTTTCTTCATCAAGGTGATAAGTTTTGGGAGGTTTGTTAAATAGAAGCAAATAACTGTAAACATCTGCTCTGTCTATTATTTTATCCTGAGAAATTAGAATAGTGCCTAGAACATTTTTTGGCATATAGTTATTGCTCAGCGAATATTTTTGGAATAAATAAGGAGTTGATACACAAGATAAAACTTATTTGGTATTCTGAGAATATGCTAATATTTACTCCACAGGATTGTTAAATGAAAGACATGAATGAAAAAAGTGAGAAACTCTTTTTGAGTACTTGACACCGTTGACACTAAGTAGATATTAATTATGTGAAAAGAAGAGAAAGGGCAGAAAAATAGTTTCATATTAGCTAGGTGATCCTGTATTTTCCAAAGTGAAGAATAAAGACAAATATTCTGAGATAAGATGAATGATAAAGTTGGGTGAGAAAAATGCTTGATTCAAATTGGATAAACCAGATATTTGCACATGTCTCCTTGTTACTATCTGGGGAGCCCTTGTCATTGGGTAGATGTTCACACTTTAGAGCAAAGCAATTCATCTCTTTTGGTCCCATGGTGGACAGCTCTGCGAACCTTCTGGGAGGAATGGGTGTTGCAGTGTAAGTTAGGATCCACCTTATGGGAACTACTTACCACAGCAGGGCACTTCAGTCTGTCTGGGCCCTCCCACAATTCTCCATTAAAACATTCCAGGGGCTCCTGGGAGGCTCAGCTGGTGAAGTGTCTGACTCTTGATTTCAGCTCAGGTGGTGATTTTGTGGTTTGTGAGATCAAGCCCTGTGCTGGGCTCTGTGCTGACAACATGGAACCTGCTTGGGATTCTGATTCTCTTTCTTTCCCTCGCTCTCTGCCTCTTCCCACTCCAGGCACATGCTCTCTCTCTCTCAAACCAAATAAACATTAAAAAAAGTAAAACATTCCAGAAAGCGCAAAGCAGTGCGGGTGGAAAGCAGTAAAATAAACAGAGTACAGGCTCTGAAGTTACACATGCCTATATGCGGATCCCGGCTCTACCACGTACAAGTTAGTTATTCTGAGCCTCAGCTCCGTTATCTGTAAAGTGGGGGAAAGGATAACTACCGTGACCTAATGGTAAATGCTTGCAACAGTGTAGCCACTAAATAAATGATAATTATTTTACCATAAAATTTGCTACAGCATTCTATGAAAGTCATGCTCAAAGCCCCTAGAATGCCCTGTTCAAATACGCAGTCTTTTTGTCATTAGGATTTCCTGGTTGTTGCTAATCACCTGGTTAAATTATGTCCGTTGGAAACAAATTCTGGTTTGAGCAAAACTTCAAACAACAAGAAGGTACTGTTCAACGCCGAAACTGTAACACAGGCATCCTCACACCCCTCAAAAAGTCCCAAACAACAGCAGCCACATGGGTCTCTGGACTTGATAATAGTGACTTTTTTTTTTTTTAAAGAAACCAATTTTACTCCCCTCTTAAATTTTAGTGCCTTTGTTTTTCTGCAGTGTCATATATGGTACTTTTTGCTTCATTCTTGGAAGCATTGTTATTAAGTGCCGGAGATGGATAGTTGCTGCGGATGTGCACTTCTGTCCACTTTGCTGAGAATACTGAGCTGTAAGCACTTCTTCTTTGGGGCCGGAGACTGGTGAGGGAGAATGGAAAGGTGGCGCAGGTCTAGTGATGAATTAGTGAGCGCTTTCTGAGTGAATCCTTTCCACTAGAAGGGAAAGCTGGCACATTTTAGAGTGTTTTCTGAATCGCTCTTAACAGTCCTGGGAGTAGATTTACAAAGAGACATATGTTCTCAGTATTTGACTAAATACAGACAGGCACTAAAATATGATATGCTCACAAGCTGTTTACAGGTATTGAATTTAAAATAAGTGACACTCTTAGGCATCTATTCAAAGAAGAATTCAAGTTCTCAAAACTGCAATCTTGTAACACAGGCATGAAAGAATGAAAGACACTCTGTAAATGCTTGTGGAGGGAATAGGGAAGGGCAGACAGAGGGGGAGGGATGGAACACAACAAAGAAGAAAGAAAGAAACAAAGGGGAAAAGAAAAAATTATTAAATTGCCTAGTGGGAACTCTAAAATATCTGTTCCCCTAAAATAAAATGTTACAATCCTGTCCATGTTCCCAGGATCCACACCCAAAGCCACCACTCCTACCCACAGTGCTTCTGCAGAACTAATCCGCATCTTCCTACGCCAGATTCATATTCCCCATCTTTCTCTTACAGTGTCTTGAGAGTTTGGCTAAATTTGGTTCTGTCCTTTGTCTTTCATTGCTGTTCACCTCTCTGACCTCTGAACTTACTGTCCCAGAAGCTTATGCTTAGGAAACTCCTCTGGGACTTGGTGGCTGGCCTCGTCCCTGCGGTCTCACGTGTGCCTGGCAGGGGAGCCCAGGTCCTGCTGCAGGATGGCTTGCTCCACAGGGACGCCCCCTCGTGTTGGTTTACCCATGGCCTCATGGGAGCCACTACACTGAGGACCAGCCTGACATCATTCAAGGGCCCACAGGCTCAAGAGCTCATTTTTGATGAGCCAACCCTCCTGGGAGAGGGGCTGGCCATCTGAGAGAGCAGCTAAATGGACGTCAGTGTGGGTCCATGGAAATAAGTGATGAAGAAACATAAGAAATTACTTACACTAAAGAACTATCCTATGGACTTCCCCCCCAGACAGCAATTCCTATAACTTTGCAATTTTAGTTCTTTTCCCTTTAAAACACATTTGTGGCAGTTTCAACTCGCAGGCTTAACAGGCTCAAGGAATGACCCTAATTAGTTAATTGATTTCAAAGTGGTGAATGACGTAATGGCTAAGATTCAATTCGCCTTGCTGGTACCAGTTATGAACTCCTGATGGTTCAGAATTGAGAATGACCCTTGAGAGCATGATTGGTGGCTTTACCACACTCCCCCGCCCCCCTACTGCAGGCAACGCTCTTCCTCCTCTCTATTTGGGAACAAACCTTACACATTGACATAGCCCACCTAGGCCTGTTGATTAAAGCTGCAGTGGCAAATGGCCATATTTCATTCTTCCTCATTGCTGTGTAGTACTCCATTGTGTATATAGACCACATCTCTTGATCCACTCATCAGGTGATGGACATTTAGGCTCCTTCCATGATTTGGCTATTGTAGAAAGTGCTGCTATGAACATTGGGGTACATGTGCTCCTATGCATCAGCATTTATGTATCCCTTGGGTAAACCCCTAGCAGTGCTATTGCTGGGTCATAAGGGAGTTCTATGGATAGTTTTTTGAGGAACCTCCCCACTGTTTTCCAGAGTGGCTGCACCAGTTTGTAGGAAAGTGGATGGACCTTGAGGGTGTCATGCTAAGCAAAATAAGTCAGGCAGAGAAGGAAAGAAACCATATGTTTGCACTCATAGGTCTAACAGGAAAACAGGAGAAACCTAATGGAGGACCAGGGGAAGGGGAAGAGGGAAAGAGAGTTGGGGAGAGAGAGGGATGCAAAACCTGAGAGACTATTGAATGCTGAAAATGAACTGAGTGTTGAATGGGGAGGGGGAGGGGGAAAAGAGGTGGTGGTGATGGAGGAGGGCAAAGTGGGAAAGAGCACTGGGTGTTGTATGGAAACCAATTTGACAATAAGCTATTAAAAAAAAAAGCTGAAGCTGAGCATCTGCTGAGAGTCCAATCTGCATAGGGTCCTCTGCCAGCAAGGACGGAAGAGGCCCTTGAAAGAGCTGTTCAGGCAGCCCTGGTGCTCTGGGAGGGAAGTGGCCATCCACACCCCTCTTTTCCTACGGTACTAGTACCTCCTCTTTTTTGGGCAACTGTTTTACTTCCCTGACTCCCACTTTTACCCAAGAGGTTCTGGGAGAACTGTACGTTACAGCTCCAGGCATGCCAAGCAGAGCACTTTTGTAGGAGAATTTGACTTGGAAGTGAGAAAAGGACATCACCACCTTTCTGGCAGCAGCACTGGGAAAGTGTTAGCTCAGGGCTAACCTCACATTTTGTTCTGGTCTGACAGAGAAAGCCACGCAGTGAAACGAGGTAGAGGAATCCAAGGCGGAAAGAGAGTCCCTGTTAACTGATTAGAGAATAATTATGCATCAGTGCAGAACCCCGTTGTATTAGTTTCCTATTGCTGATACAACAAACTAAGACAACTTGGTGGCTTAAAACCACACAAATTTACTATCTAACAGTGCTGAAGCTCAGAAGTCTGAGATGGGTCTTATGGACTAAAATTAAGGCATTGGCAGAGCTGTGCTCCTTCTAAAGGCTCTAGAGGAGAATTTATTTACTTGTGTTTTCCAGCTTCTAGAGGCTGCCTGCATTTCTTGGCTCATGGCCCCTTCCTCCATCTTCAAAGTGCATCTCGCCCACCTCTGCTTCTCCCATCACATTTCCTCTCTGAAATTCAAGCCTTCCACTTATAGGGACCCTTGTGATTACATTGGGCCAGATAATCCGGGATAATCTTCCCATCTCAAGGTCACCTTAAGGTTGATTAGCAATCTCAATTCCTTCTACAACCTTAATTTCCTCTTGCCATGTTACATCACAGATTCTGGGGATCAGGATGGGGACATCTTCTTGGGGTCGTTATTCTGCCTATCACATTTATAGATAACAATAGAGGCTAAATTAACATCCCTCAGGCTGCAGAGATACAGAGGAGGTGATGTGGAAGTTACAATGGGCTTAACCAAATAGGGTTTCCAGGACTGAAAGTATCATTATTCACAGGTGAATCCATGCTTCAACCGATCACATTTCCCCCCTACTTGTGTACATTCTAAAATGTGCAGGCTTGTCACCCAGTTCCCCAGGCTGTAGACTCTTTCACAGTCATACTCATCAAAGATCAGGACACTTTTCTGTGTCTTATTTATCAGCACCTCAAAATGTCATGATTCCTCCAACTACTGTCAAGTTTTGCAGCGAATTCTAAAATTCCCTCGTGACCCTGAGGTGTCTTTGCTCCAGGCCTAGTGCTTGCTTACAACTTCCTTAGCTATTTAGGCTTCATTTCCTGACAGACAGTGGGTGTTCTGCTTGTTTCTAAGTGGAACCACATGGAAGCAAACCTGGGTCCTGTAAAGTTAAGGTTGAGTGTGTCCCCTCTCCTTCTGTTTCTTGTTAGTATTGTATCACCAGACCTTTGTTTGTTCCTTCCAGGTTCATCTTGCTCCAAATGTGGTTTTCAAAATCTTCTGTTCTCTAATTCTTCATGTGCAAGTTTTGTTCGTGAGACAAACTCTTCCTGATACTATCTGTTGAGGTTTTTTTTCCCCATTCTTTTGTATTTCTTCTTGCTTATATGTTCTTCCTCTTACATTGTGTGTGTGAACCTCTTACAGGTTTCTTTTCCCCTTCCTTCCTTCCTTCCCTCCCTCCCTCCTTCCTTCCTTCCTTCCTTCCTTCGTTTTCTTCCTTCCTTCTTTTCTTTTTTCTTTCCTTCCTTCTGAGTAGCTGGATGAATTGATGGTGGAGGAAGCAGCTTTCCCAGCTCTCCCCAGCCCACCCCCATTAGCTAGTAGGCACTTGACATGAAGCATTAAAAGAAAGCAGGGAATTACTTAATGCAGAGGATGCTTGATATACATCATAGTTAATATTCTTTGAGTGCTTACACCAGGCACCATGCTAAGTGCTTTATGTGTATTATTTCTTTTAAACTTTCAACAGCATTCAGCAGTATTAACCTCACTCTATTGACAAGGAAACTGAGGCACAAAAGGTTAAATAATTTGCTGAATGTCACAGAGTTTTAAAGTGACATGGCTGAGATTCAAATCAGGCAGCCTCCCCTGTGCTTAACTGTCCTTTCTCCCCTCATTAAAAGAGAAGGTGGGAGAGACACCCATCATCCCTGGCACATATGTCCTTTCCTTAGTAGGGTGCCCTGAGGTCCAGATGCTCTTCCTGGGGGATGGATGAGTTTGGGATGCTTGCAGCATTAGTAATTTTTCTTGGTCCATGGCTTGTCTTGAGCTGGATTCCTGCTAGGGGTGCTTGTTTGGAGAAAGTCAGGAGGTTGATTTGATCTCCCAAAATCTCCTACACAAGCCAGGGAGTGGTGTCAAGGAATCCATAGTTGATCTGTGGGCTGGTCTTCTTAAAGAATTTCCCCTGTCCATCAGAAATTGGACCAGATTGGGGTGTCTGGGTGGCTTATTTGGTTAAGCCTCTGATTCTTGATTCCTGCTCAGGTCATGATCTCAGCATCTGGAGATTGAGCCCTGCACTGGGCTCTGTGCTGAGTGTGGAGCCTGCTTGGGATTCTTCTCTCCCTCTCTCTCCTTCTGTCCCTCCCCTGCTTACTCTTTCTCCTTCTCAAAATAAATAAATAAAAATTTAAAAAAATTAGAAAAAAGAAATAGGGTCATCTCTTTGCTGATGTATCTTTCCCATCAGAGGTTAGGAGCTTGGTTCTTATGGCTTACTTACTTTAAAAATCCACTCATCATTTGTGGGGCCAAGTAATTATTGACTTAACATTTTTATCTTGCTTGGGGGGAGAATTCATTAACATCTGTATTAGTTACTGCAGATGTTGCAGCAAATAACCACAAATTGGTGGCTTAAAACAACAGAAACTTATTCTTAGTGTTTTAGAGGCTAAAAATCCCAAATCAAAAGGTCAGCAGAGTAGTTTCCTTCTGGAGGCTCTGAGAGAGGACTTCTGCCATGCCTTCTCCTCGCTGCTTGGGGTTGATGGCACTCTTTGGTGCAGTTTGGCTTATAGACACCTCACTCCAATCTCTGCCATAACTGTCCCATGTGGCTCTGTTCCTTCAGAGCACCTTCTTATTTTTTTTAAAGTTGACTTATTTGCTTTGAGAGATGGGGTGGTAGGGGCAGAAACAGAGGAAGAGAGAGAGAATCCCAAGCAGGCTCTGTGTTGTTAGCACACAGCCCAAACCATGAGATCATGGCCTGAGCTGAAATCAAGAGTCAGATGCTAAACCATCTGAGCCACCCACGTATCTCCCATAGGGCCTTCTTATAAGGGTACTGGTCACTGGATTTAGGGCCCATTATGTTCTAGTATGACCACATCTTAACTAAAGGAAAAACTTTCTCTACTCACAACACTTCTGACACCAAATGTTTCCACACCAAGTAATATTCCACTTCTCTGTGGACATCAACTGAATGTCCTACAATTTAGTTCAGTTTGATGCTAACTCTCTGGAATTAGTGTGGACCCTATCGGTTAAGAGTCTAGTCCCATACGACTCCCCTCTTTTCAACTTCAGAGCCAACTGTAATTCTGTGTCTCCCATATCTGACCAACTGGCTATACATCAAGGGTTCTCACAACCCCCTGCTTGGATTCAATTACTGGAGGACTTAATCAAGAGAATATGACCACTGGTTGACTCTCAGGCTGGACTCATGCTATCAGAGGCCCCTCACCCACTCCCTGATCCTCGGAGAGTATATTCTGCCTACTATTCCCACAGCGGAAACTATACCAAGGACATAGCCTTGAAAGAGCAAGGTGTTGTTGAGACCCTCTGGACTGAATATGTGACTAAACCCAGGAAAGGCCTCTATATAAAATTTAAGACTCTGATAGGTAGGTGTGGAGATCTACTCCTAAGTTCCCTTGCTTATTGAAACCTACCAATCTGGAGTGGTCTGCCTCTTTCTTTGGTCTCTATCCTCCAGGTCACAGGGCTCCTTTGCTAACTAGCATCAATAATTTGCTGGACTGGCTCCAGAACTCAGAAGAACACTTTACTTACTACTATGATTTATTATAAAGGCCACAACTCAGGAACAGCTAACTGCAAGAGCTGTGCATGGGAAAGGGGTGTAGAGCCAACGTGCTGTCTCTACTCATTCCACCCCTAGCACCTCTGCGTGTTCACCAACCCAGAAATGCCCCAAACCCCTTGTCTATGGTTTTTTAAAGAGGCTCCATTACACAGGCATAATTGAGTAAATGATTGGTCATTGGTGACTGAACTCAGTGTCAGCCCCTCTCCCCTTCCTGGAGGTCTGGGGTGTGGGCTTGAAGTTCCAACTCCCTAATCACATGGTTGATTTCTCTGGCAAGCAGTCCCCACTTTGAAACTATCTAGGGACCCATTGAGGCACTTTGTCAGCATAAGCTCAGGTATGGTTGAAAGGTGTTTATTGTAAATCACAAGAGACGCTTCCCTCACCCCATCACTCAGAAAATTTCAAGGGTTTTCGGAGCTCTGTAGCAGGAACAAGGAACAAAGACCAAATGTGTACTTATTATATTACACCGGTGTTGTCTGTTCTAATGTGTGTTTTGTGTGTGTGTGTGTGTGTGTGTTTCTTTTTGAGGGACACAGAGAGAGAGACAGAGAATGGGAGGGGGCAGAGACAGAGAAAGAAACAGAATCTGAAGCAAGCTTCAGGATCTGAGCTGTGTCAGCACAGAGCCTGATGTGGGGCTTGAACCCACCAACCATGAGATCATGACCTGAGCTGAAGTCAGATGCTTAACTGACTGATCCACCAAGGTGCCTCAGCATCATTGTCTGTTCTGAGGTTTCAGGGGTATATGAATTTTGGGATGGGGGCACACTATTTAACCTAGTACAACATCAAGACTAAAACATTTTTAGGCAATGATTAATATACATTGTTACACATATTTTTCTACAATACTCCTTGATCTCTATGAATAAGCTTTCTCTTTTTCTCATCTCCCAGAATGAAACAATCACAAGGAACTATAGAAATTCCCTAAACGTTCTTCTTAAAAATCTGTATAAGAAGTTTCCTGGACAGGTTTGCCATCTGTTTTCTGCTACTATCTTATTCTCTTAGGATTATTTGTAAGTAGACAGTCACATTTTAAAAAATCTTTGAATAAAATATACAACCTCTCACAATCTTTATCCAATGGATGGTAATTATAAATCATTCTATAAAATCTACAGTCTCTCACATCTCCATCCAAGGGACTATAATTTTTCCACCTTCTCTTTCCCTGCTGCCTTCCTGAAGTCAAATGCAGACAGCTGACTACATGTATGACCCTTCCTCTAAGCTGTCCTACCTTTTTATTTTTTTATTTTTATTTTTTATTAGTTTATTGTCAAATTGGGTTCCACTTCCCCACAAGTGTCCTCCTCCATTACCACCACCTCCCTTCCCCCTCGCCTTCTCCCTTCAACCCTCAGTTCTTTTTCAGTATTCAATAGTCTCTCAGGTTTTGGGTCCCTGCCCTACCCTTTTAGATAGAAAATTATTAGCAAGGAGAGTCAAGAATTAGCCAGGTTAATTTGTATCAAAATGCTTAAAAGTGTTTATGTCCTTCAATCTGGAAATCCCATTTTAGGAATGCCTCACAAGAGAATAATTTAGGCCATTTATACAGAGAACTGACCATGGCAAGGCTCATCAGTGCATTGTTTGAAAGGGCAAAATATTGGAAAGTACACATAAATAATAATAGGAGTTTCATTAACTATATTTCTTTCTTCTTTCATGAAATGCTATTATGCAGATATTAAAATGTTGAAGGAGAGTATTTATTAAAGTGATGCCCATAAAGTTGCTTAAGTTTAAAAAGTAGATTTAAAAAAACCATACGACAGTGTGATCCTATTTTTAAATATAACTGAAGAAAGAATATATTTATGTAGATAAAGCGTGAGAGGATGCAGGTCACAAGCTTAGCATGATTATCTCTGGGTAGTGTGATCAAGGATAATTTTTGTTTTTATCTTGTTTACTTTCTTTTGCAAACTGTTATTACTGAGTGATAACTTTTAAAATCATGTTAAAAAAGGACTACAAAATTTCTAAAACCCCAAGTCTATGTCACTAAAGTTGCATATCAGAAAACCATGACATTAAGCTCAAACAAAGGATGGGTACCAGCAGCCCCTTCCTTCTCTGACTCCTTGCCTGAAGCCACCTCTCTTTCTCACCTGGCGTCACTCCATACGCAGACTCTGTGCTTGCCCTCAGAAAGCAACCTGCACTTTGGTGATGTCCTCATGGGGCAAAAGAAGAGAGGATTTACACCACACGTGTGGCAAACCAGCTAAATTTCCTCCTTAGAAATTTCCCTTCACCACAGTTCCTGGATTCATTGGCACTCACTCCCCCTTTCCCTCCCCACTTCAGATTTCTCTCTCTTCTAATATACAGAATAATTCAGCCTGGGGTCATACTGCCAAACTCCTACTACAGAGTGGACTGCCTTCATCTGAATCAAAACTCTGCCATTTACTATGTGACCCTGAGTAAATTACTTAATCTCTCACGACCTCAATTTCTTCAACTGTAAAATGGGGATGATAGTATCTTGGTGTGAAGATTAAATGAAGTAACTCATACGAAGAGCTTAGTTTAGTGGTTTCCATATAGTAAGCACTCATAAACATCAGCCTTCACAGAGTTTTGTTCTTCCCTCTCACAGGCCACTAGAGCCAGTCTTTCTAATGTAACCATTCTTTTTGTCTCTGAATCCAGCAGACTCCAAACGTTGAGAACTAGACAGCGGGTGCCAGGAGTTTTATAGTCTAAGGAGGGGAACCAAACCACTTGTGTAAGATAGGACAACAGACTGTGAAACTGGTTTTGTCAGCAGAGCTTTCTACTATCTCTGGGCAACATAAAGAGAGGTTTCAAAGTGACAAAGGTGGGAGAGGGAATGTTTGGAGAATGTACCTCAGCTAAGTAGGGGAGGGGATGCTTCCTCCTCACCTCAGACCATGAAAGAGGAGATTCAGGGGCACCATTTAGCAGCATGGCATATGTCTCCTAGAAGTGGGGAAGCAGGATCTGGACTTTGATTTGTGTTTGAAGACTCTAAAGGTGAGAGGCTGTGTCATGGGTTGAAAGAGCCAATATTGTTCAAATGTCCATACTACCCAAAGCAATCTACGATTTCAATGCAATCCCTATCAAAATACCCACAACGTATTTCACAAAACTAGAAAAAATAATCCTAAAATTTAACGAAACCACAAAAGACTCTGAATAGCCAAAGCAATCTTGAAAAAGAACCAAGCTGGGGTTTCACAATCCCAGATTTCAAGATACAGTACAAAGTTGTAGTAATCAAAGAAGTATGGTACTGGCACAAAAACAGACACATAGATGAATGGAACAGAATAGAGGGCCCAGAAATAAACCCATGCATATATGGCCAACCAATCGATAACAAAGAATGCAAGAATATACAATGGGGGAAAAGATGGTCTCTTCAACAAAGGGTGTTGGGAAAACAGGACAGCTACATGGAAAAGAATGAAATTGGACCACTTTCTAACACCATACACAAAAATCAACTCAAAATGTAAGACTTGAAACCATAAAATTCCTAGAAGAAAACATAGGCAGTAACTTTTTTGACATAAGCTATAGAAACATTTTTCTAGCTATGTCTCCTCAGGCAAGGGAAACAAAAGCAAAATTAAACTATTGGGATTACACCAAAATGAAAAGCTTTCACACTGTGAAAGAAACCAGCAACAAAACAAAAAGGCAACCTATTTAATGGGAGAATACATTTGCAAATGATATATCTGATAAGGAGTTTGTAGTACCCAAAATATGTAAAGAACTTAGGCAGTTCATGCAAAAAAACCAAATAATCCAATTTACAAATGGGCATAGGACCTGAATAGACATTTCCCCAAAGAGGACATACAGATTGCCCAAAGACATATGAAATGATGCTCAACCTCATTAATTATTCGGGAAATGGAAATCAAAATCACAATGAGATATCACCTTACACCTGTCAGAATGGCTAAAACAAAAATCACAAGAAATAACAAGTGTTGGTGAGGATGTGAATAAAAGGAACCCTCACGCACCGTTGGTGGGAATGCAGACTGGTGCAGCCACCGTGGAAAAGAGTATGGAGGTTTCTCAAAAAGTTAAAAATAGAATTACCATGTGATTCAGTAATTCCACTACTGGGTATTTACTCAAAGAAGATGAAAACACAAATTTGAAAAGTTATATGTCCCCCTATGTTTATTGAAGTGTTATTTACAACAGTCAAGATATGGAAGCAGCACAAGTGCCCATCCATAGATGAATGGATAGAAAAGATGTGGTACACCTACACGCGTGCACCGCGAGTGTGCATGCACGCACACACACACACACACACACACAGACACGCTGGAAGATTACTCAGCCATAAAAATTAATGAAGTTTTGCCATTTGCAATACGGATGAACCTAGAGGGAATAATGCTAAATGAAATAAGTCAGTCAGAGAAAGAAAAATACTATATGGTTTCATTCATATTTGGAGTTTAAGAAACAAAACAAATGAACAAAGGAAAAAAGAGATAAGCAAACAAAAAATACAGACTCTTAAATACAGAGAACAAACTGGTGGTTGCCAGAGGGGAGCTGGGTGGGGGAAGGGTGAAATAAAAGAAATTAAAAGTGCACTTTTCTTGATGAGCACTGAGAAATTTATAGAATTATTGAATCATATTGTATACCTGAAACTATTATAAAACTGTATGCTAATTACATATATACTTGAGTATAATTTAAAAAGACTGTTTAACAAATGAATGAATGAATGAATGAAACTTGCCTGGGAAAAAATCAGAGAAAAAATCTAGTCTTGCTTAAGTGAAATCAAGCAGAGCAAAGTTGAGATTAGCAGCTGTTGTCTATAGAAGGAAATGAGATATTTTTTGCTTCAATTTTAGACTTGGAAATTTATCAAGGTGAGGTCATCTTATCCATCAACCTGCTACCCCCACCAGGGCCATCCATCAAAGGGAACTGCCAGTCTTCCTCTCAAAATTCCCTGGAGCCTCCCACCTTCATCCCCCAGCTTCATGGCTTCATAACCTTAGGCCCACAGATCCTACTCACTGTGACCCAGATGTTACCAGGTCTCAGCAGCCTGCGAAGTGACATTCATATTAGCCCACCTTTGCTATTCTTTCCTTTATGTACTCACACAGAATCTCTATCTATTCAGTAAAATCTTCTTGCTCTAATACCTGGGAGTTCTTGAGGAGACTCATAAACCTGCCTGTGGCCACAGTCACCACTCCTTGTCGGCCATGTTGACTTTGCTCTGGCAAAGTCTCTGGGTACCTGTGCAATGTCTGATGCCTGTAAGCTACTAGTAGGAACTTCATGAAAGCCAATGTTAATAAATTAGGTATGATATCTCTGGATGGTCCCCCTATTTTCATTTAGGTGTTCTACATAGAGATGGCCTACTCTGATTAGAGATTAATTTAATATAATTAGGATAATCTTGTTCCCTTTTGACAGATACTCAGTTGTCCATCATCGCTTGCAGGAAAAGTGAACAGTGAACACGTAGTTCAGTTTAGAACAATGAAACTTTGTTGGAGAAGGTCAAGGTCATCAAGAGGGCAAAAGTGTGGCCACCAGTTGGCTCTAGAGCTGGACCCAGGCAATTGGAGGCTCCTCAACCTCTCCCCTGTCCTTGGAATTTACATTCCACCCACCATTCCCACTCTAGGAGCTGTTCCAAGGACATAGCGTTGGGAGAGTAAGGTGTTGAGAACATCTGGACTAAATATGTGACTTTATAAACTTTTAAGATCCTGATGAGTGGGAATTTACTTGTCCTTGTGGCTGCCCAAGGCAAGCCCTCATATATAAGTTTTCTTGCTTATTAAATCTGCCTTCTAGGGGTGATGGGCATGGAGGAGGGCACTTGTGGGGATGAGCCCTGGGTGTTATATGGAAACCAACTTGACAATAAACTATAAAAGAAAAAAATATATGAAATAAAAAAAATAAATCTGCCTTCTACCAAAGGAAGAAAAAAAGTGGGAAAAAATAGTGAGAGGCTGTGGTGGCTCACGTTGCCCCCTGTGGCAGAGAGGAGAGTGGCCCACACTCTCCTCTTGCAAGCTATCTTTCAGCAGGTTGGGGTCAAAGAGTGGGTTTTCTGGGAACCAGATGTAGACCCTTTGGAAGGCAGCTAGCCTAATGTCATTGTAAAAGAAGTCTGTCAAGGGAGATTCCTGGATGGGTTCAGGGACCTTAGCGGAAGGGTGATGTATTAGTTTCCTACTGCTGCTGTAACAAATGACCACAAACTTAGTGGCTTAAAACACCACACAATTTTTTTTTCTCTTATATTTCTAGAGGTCAGAGGTCTCAGATGGGTCCACAGGACTGAGTTCCTTCTCACTGACTCTGGGGAAGAATTCATTTTCTTGTTTGTTTCAGTTTCTAGGGGCCACCTTCATCCACAGCTCATGGCCCCTTTTCCCTACCTCTAAAGCCAATTACATAGCATCTTGTCTCCTCTCTGATCTCTGCTTTTGTCCCCACATCTTCTCCCCTACTGTGACCCTCTTGCATCCCTTTTGTAAAGACTTTTGCAATAATCCCAGGCCCACTCAAACCGTCTGGGATAATCTCTCCATCTCAAGGTTCTTACCTGAATCTTTACCTTAATCACACTATGTAAGGGAACATGTTCACAGGCTGCAGGGCAACCTGAAACCTACAAAGATGTGGACATCTTTGGGGAGCTATTAGTCAGCCTGGATAGGCAGACTATTGCAAACCAATCTGGGGTTGAGGTTCAATTGGCTGTCTGGAGGAGAGGCACTGCCTAAGCCAAAGGAGACATCCACGGAAGTGCCCCAGAAAGGGGTGGGGACAGCACTAGCTGATAACTGTACTTTGGTCATTCTGAGGGCATGGAACTCAAGTGACAACAGTAAGACATAAAAAGTGCCCCTTTTCCATAATCTCCTATCCTCTTGGACACATTTCTGGAAGGGCCAAAATTTCATGTGGCAAGTTGGAGAAGAAATGTACTAGGTGCTAATTTTAAATTATGGAAACAAAATGATGTTGTGGTTGAAAAAGCCCAGAAAACCCTGAGGTCTGTTTGAGATTTTATTGTGATGTAGAAGAGAATGAATCAGAGCGTGAAGAGAGATTCTGAAGTGTCTGAGATAAAATGAGGTTGGTTCTGCTTACACCCTCTCAACTTCCCTGTTTTAATAAATAGGCTATGTCTATACAGCTCTGAATTCCATCATTGGCCCAGAAACCAAATGAAGGCAAGAACTGGCTCCTTTATCCTTCTTCCCTCCAGGCCTGTATGCTAGGTCCACCTAACATAAAGCATGGCTCTTGAGAGATGGTCAGGAACCATATGCTACTGGGAGATAGGATCCAAGTCCATTTGCAAGTGTCCCACTTTTCTCTCCCAGTGATGTCAAGACCGCTCAGTTCCATGAGCAATTTATGCCTTCAGAAGCCCCTAAGTGAAGTGATATAGACATTTACCCACAGCACATGCAGGTGATAGAGAGAAGGGGCCTCAGAATCCAGAATAAACATGACCCTGGTTGCTGACATCAGCTCCCACTTGGTCTGACTCTGTCAGAAATAGTCTGCATCGTGGGTGGTTAGTGAGCCATTCCAGCTTGTCACCAGTGGGCAGAGTAATGACACCTTGAATTAATTTATGTGATGAACCAAGAGGTGCACATATTCACACCTCTGCAGTTCATCTGTACTTGTCCCCACTGAGGAAGTTGCTGTCAGGAGCCAGGGAGGCTGGACAGGTTAATGGTGAAGAGTGCAGAGCCTGCAGCCACACTCACCTGGACGGGAATTCTGGTTTGCCCATTTATTACCTGTGCAACCTTGGACAAGTTAACACACTGATGCTGGAGCCTCAGTTTCCTCTTCTGTTAAATGGGGAAATAAGAAAATCCACATAAAATACTTAGTACAGTGTCTGGCACATAGTCAATACTCCAAATATATGGCATTCTTGCTACTATTTACTGAGTGGCACGGAGTAGGCACTCGATAAATAATGATTTGATGAATTAGTAGTTAAAGATGGCTTTCTAACCACACTCCTCTCCCCCTGTTTAGAATCCTTCCAGGGCATCTTACTTTATATGGGATAGATAGAGCAGCTATTTGTGGGCTCTGTGATTATCTCTGGATGCCGCAGCTAGCCGTCTGCTTCCAGGCAGATGAGGCTGCAATTGGAAGACAGGGGGGAGATGAAGAGGAGATATTAAGTGAATCAGGAGAGAGGTATGACATAGAGAAAGGGAATGTGAAGGGAAGAGAGAGGCTCACAGGCCCAGTTCAGTCTTTTCCCTCGGGACCAGATTCCCTCCCCTCCCTGCTCTTTCCTTCTTACAGCAGGCTCCTTCCTCAGTCACCCTCCCTGGAGAAACCCAGCACAATGAGTGGAGCAGCCTCAGCTCTCAGGGGGTAGAGCAGCTGATATCCAAGGGTACAAGAAGATGGTGGCCATCTGACACTCTGTTCCAGTGCTGCAATCTTGATTTCCCTTCCCTGGGCCCTAGTTCTCCTAGCTGACAAATGGGACAGTGGGATTATATTGCCTCTTCTAACCTTATCCTGCTATGTTATGATTCTAGGATTTGGCTTCAAAGCCTTCACTGCAGGAAGTCAGTTCCTCCATTCTCTGGCTTCCATAGTGCTTTGCTGGTCATCTGTGCTAGCCTTTTATTGAAGTATGAGCTATAATTGTCCCTGGGTCTCTCCCTGTCCTACTGTTATAGACTGAATTGTGTCCCCCCACCCAAAATTCCTATGTTGAATCTCTATCCCCCAAAGTGACTCGCTGTATTTAGAGGTAGGGCCTTTAGGGAGGTAATTAAGGTTAATTGAAGTCATAGGGTAGGACTCTAATTCCATAGTATTGTTTTTATAAGAAGAGGAAGAGACAACAGATCTCTCTCTCTCTCTCTCTCTCTCTCTCTCTCTCTCTCTCTCTCTCTCTCTTTCTCTGCATGCACAGAGAAACCACCCATCCAGAACTTAAGGGCTCTTATCAGAAACCTACCCTGACTGGCCCCTTCTGGTTTCCAGAACTGTAAGAAAATAAATGTTGATTGTTTAAGCCCCTAGTTTATGGGACTCTGTCATGGCAGCCAGAGCAGACTATACCTGCTTTCCCAGTGTGCCTGCTTCCAGAAGGCTGTGGGGACATTCCGTCCATTTAAGGTGTTCCCAGGTGCATGCATGCACGTACACACAGCACACATATTCTTCCCTATAGGTTATGGTGGCATGAATGAAAGAAAATACAGTCGGAAGACTGATTTCGGTAAAATATATGAATAATCAGGCGTTAGCCAAGACACATTACAGTCTAAAGGGTAACTGGCAGTCCGGTGTGTAAACCCAGCTGTGCGCATGGCAGCTGGAGTAGGGGAATTGGGAGTGAAGCCAGAGGGCCTGTGTTCAAGCCCTGATTCTTCACTTACTAGCTGGGAACCTTGGAGAAAGGTCCTTAACTGTCCGGATCTCAACCTCAACTGTGAAAAAGGCGTAACACCACCTGTCTCCAAGTAGGTATTAAATGGTGTGTGACACTACCATGAGCTTGCACACAGGACTGCTCCACTAATGAGCGCTATCATATATTAGTATTATGAGTGGTTCCTGTTCCTTCACTTACTTAACATAGTTGCCGAGCACCTCCTAACTCTCTGAGTCGACTTGACCCGGGGCGTATATACAGCGGTGAACTTCAGGGCCCCGCGTCCCTCCTTGGGGGAGAGCACCCCGCTTGCTGACCCGGGTGCTGAGATTCCATTCAGTCCTTCACAACTGATGAGCCAGCCCGGGTCCCTGTCCGGACGTGCGGGGAAACAGGCTCTAGCCGGCGCAGCTCCCACTAGGGTCACAGAGCCAGTGGATGGATCCTTGAACGGTGCTGGGGCCCAGGAAGGGCAGGCGCCGGCAAAGGGGTCCCAACCCTGTCGCCTCTCCTCCCCGCGGACCTGGGCGGGGACAGCGCCGCGCCCCGCGGGGCCGCCAGTGCCGCCCGCCCAGCGCCTCTCGGGCTGCTGCGGGAGCCGGCGGAGCACGTCTCCGCGGTAAGCTAGGCGCCGGACATGCTCCGCGGTGAACTTGGCCGATTTAGACACTCAGCCCTAATTGCGGCGAGCTCCGGCCACCGCACCCGCGCGGGGCAGATGTGCCTTGGCGCCGTCCGGCCCAATTGCTCCCACTTATCCCGGCGTCGCCGGCCCGGTGGGGAGCGCGCCTCCAGGAAGCGCCTCTGTCAGCCAGCGGAGCGGCGGGGTGGCCGGATCGATGGAGCCCCCGCAACGGGCCCCCGCCAGCGATCAATCGGCAGCTCCTCCCCCTCCCCCCACCATTGCCTCCTAGCCGCTGTCATGCACACCGGGAGGGTCGATGCTTCTCGAGAACCGCGAACCCGGCCCTCCCTGGGCGCGCCCGTCGGGCAGAGGCCGAGCGGTGCCCGTCCTCCCAGGCCAGCTCTGCAGAGAGCCTCCGCCCGAGGCCTAGGGCCACGGGACTGTGGTCGGGCCGAAGGCTGAGGCTCTTGCAGCAGGGAGAGCTGCCCGCGCGCTCTCTGCTCCCACCCCTCTGTTTCCTGCTCTTGGCGCCCCTGATGCCCGGCCGCTCCTGTTCCTCCCTTCTCTCAGTCTTTCTCTCCCCCACATTTCTTCTCGCCCCTCTCTTCCACTTTATGCGCCCTCCCCTCTTCTCATTCCATCATGATAGCCCTCCCTTGTTTGTTTCTCTAACACCTGCCCCCACTCTCTTCTCAGCCCCTTCCCCTTCCTCTACTTTCCATTTGCTTGTAGTCCCTTCAACAACCCATGGCAGTCTCTCTCTCTCTGTCACTGGCTCTCCTGCAAATACATCTCTTTATTCAGCCCGTCCCCATCCCCTGCCCTGCATCTCATTTTAAAAATCTGATTGATTCCAAGGCCTTAGCTGGCCCCCCGGCAGGTGCGGGTCCCAGGCACTGGGTAATTGCTTACTAGAGGGCAGGAAGACCCTCTCAACCCTTCAAGTAGAACCAGGATAATGTTAGCAGAATTAAACTCGGGCCCTCTCATTACCCCCTCAGCTCACTATTAATGTTTTCATTTGAGCTCATGTTGAATGAGTCTTTGTCAGAGAAAATCAGCAACACCCTTCTGCAGGCAGCCACAGAAATACAAAGAACCTACAGGACAGGAGAGAGCTTTTTGCTTTAGAGCCCCCAAACCTTTGACAAATTACCCCATAGCTGTCTTCTCCCATTCCCCAGTTCTCTTCCTTCATAAGCTCATAAAAAGAGGTCTTCCAAATGCAGAATGGGCACAAGAAAAGGCCTACTCACTCACCTGAGAAGCCACACCAGATTCTTATCATCATCTTCCAAAGCGTTCTGTCCGCTCTCATTAGGAAAATACTATCTGTTACAGTGGGGTTTTCTGCTCACATTCAAGCAGACAATTAAATGCCCAGCTCCTAAGATGCCCCCTTATAAAACCTACAGCACTGGCTAAAGCTGCCTTTCTCTTAGTCCTGGAGAGGAGTGGCTGCAGGGCTTTCTCAGCCTCACAGCCAGCGGCTCCATTACCTTCAAACCTTTTATTTTTTTAATTTAAAAAAAAATATTTTATTGTCAAATTGATTTCCATACAACACCCAGTGCTCTTTCCCACTTTGCCCTCCTCCATCACCACCACCTCTTTTCCCCCCTCCCCTTCCCTTCAACACTCAGTTCATTTTCAGCATTCAATAGTCTCTCAGGTTTTGTGTCCCTCTCTCTCTCCCCAGCTCTCTTTCCCTCTTCCCCTCCCCCTGGTCCTCCATTAGGTCTCTCCTGTTCTCCTGTTAGACCTATGAGTGCAAACATATGGTATCTGTCCTTCTCTGCCTGACTTACTTCGCTGAGCATGACACCCTCAAGGTCCATCCACTTTCCTACAAATGGCCAGATTTCATTCTTTCTCATTGCCATGTAGTACTCCATTGTGTATACATACCACATCTTCTTGATCAAACCTTTTAGATTCAAATAAGCAGGAAGGACACTTCAGATGTGTTCTACTGTGTTCAGCCCACCTGTGCTCCTGACTTTGTTGAAAAATTAGTAAAAAAAAAAAAAAGCAGCAGCACAATATTAGTGGTTAAAAAATGTAGTTAAAGGGGCGCCTGGGTGGCTTAGTTGGTTGAGCGTCCAACTTTGGCTCAGGTCATAACATTTGTGAATTCAAGCTTAGTATCTGGCTCTATGCTGACAGCTCAGAGCCTGGATCCTGCTTCAGATTCTGGGTCTCCCTCTCTCTACCCCTCCCCCATTCACATTTACTTTGTCTATCTCTCTAAAAACTAAACATTAAAAAATAGTTAAAAATAAGAACTGCGATAGGTGAATTTCCCAGTTATCACCCTCTTCTCCCCATTTCCTCCCCTGCTTCTATCTAGTTGGACTTGAGGGGTTTTTGTGAGGATGGGAGCCGTGAGCCTGCAGGCCTCTGCCTCACTTTTACAAAAGAGCCACAGTTAGACATTTGATGTCATCTACTGGTGGAATCTGTTGTAAACATACGTAGTAACTTAGTGTGAATTGCAGAAAGGCCTCTCTTCCACATGGCGCTTTACTGCCAATTGCCAGAAAATTGTCATGAAAACCATACAAATCCACAGTAGCTGTGAGGCGAATGCTGCCCCCGGAGGCCGGCCCACCCACAGCATGTGAAAACACACTCGTAGCTCAGGAGGAAACCTGTGCACCGTTCATGGAGCATGCAGCTGGCAGTGATCTAGGAATTCATGTTTTAAATCAACTCTGTATTTATCTTGTGATTAACATCATTATACTGTATTAGGTTCCTTTGTGTGAAAACATTTGCTTGTTGAAAGTATACATGAAGAATATCTCATTATTTTTATAACTGTCTTTTGGCATTTATTCATTTAGCTCAATATGCTAAAACTCTCACAAATAGACTTAACCCGACCTTTTCTGGTCTCTTATGGGTCCTTATTTTGGAGAAGACCAGCATTCGTCTCCCCCCAGTATTTTTGTTGGGAAGCCACCTTTTCCCAAATCTTAGCCCAGGAAGTTCTGCCTGGGGTGGGTGCGGACTAGTTAGCCAATCAGAACATCAGATTCCCCTTGGGAGAGCATGTAGTTGGATTTTCCCACTGAGATAGAATTTCAGAGCTTTGTTTTAGACTGCTATGGAAGACTCTCTGCTGTGTTCTTCTGGGCTGGGGGCTCCTAAGGCCTTGGGTTTCTGGCAGCCATTTTGTCACCATGAAGCAAAAGCCAGGCTGAGAATAAGTTCCAACACAGAGGACCAAGGGGTGGAGAGGGAGAAATATCAGTCATTCCTGATGGGGTTTTGGGGTGATGGTGGGGGGTTCGGAGCCAAGGGCCTAGAAAGAAATCCTGAAGATGTCTTTGGTGCAAAAAGGTGATTTTATTAAAGCACAGGGACAGGACATGTGGTCAGAGAGAGCGCTACTGGGGCTTTGACAGGCAACTTGATTATATACCCTTAGGTTGGGTGGGGATTAGGGACAGTGTAAGTCTCTAAGAAATTTTGGAGGCAAGGTTTCCAGGACCTTGAGGGGCGAGCTCTTGTTAGGAAAATGCCATTTATTACTGTTTAGTAAAACCTTAGTCATGAGATCCTTCAGATGTGTATCAGGGGACCATAAGCTTAGAGTATGATTGCCAGCAGATATCTTGGAGGAATTGAGATAAAGGAAGTTTCCAAAGGACTTTTTATATGTTAAAGTAGACAGGATCCTGGGCGCGGGGGCGGGGTCAGGATAATGTTAAGATTTCCTTTTGTCCCTAGCAAAGTGTCATCATCAAGGCGGCTGAGTTCCTAGAGGGATGTCACTCTGCCTGTTTCACGGACTTGTCAATGGGCTATGAGATCACAGTCTTGTGATCTCTATCATCAGTCAACCACTTGCTTTCTTAACATTTATTTATTTTTGAGAGACAGAGAGCAACAGAGAATCAGCAAGGGAGGGGCAGAGAGAGAGGGAGACACAGAATCTGAAGCAGGCTCTAGGCTCTGAGCTGTCAGCACAGAGCCCAATGCAGGGCTCCAACCCACAAACCATGAGATCATGACCTGAGCTGAAGTCGGACGCTTAACCAACTGAGCCACCCAGGCGCCCCAACTATTTGCTTTCTTTCCTTTTGAAGGACCAAACTGACTCCATGACAGGCTTCAAATAAGCCTCAGAAACTAGAAGGCCTAAGTTTCTGTTTCCCCAGGTGTGACTCAGCAGCAACAGAAAGAAAAACAACCCACCTGTTGCCTAAGCAGATACCACTCAAATTAGCCAATCACACTGCGCAGAGCCAACCCCTGCTGATGTTTTGACCAATCATCTTGTAATCCCTGCCCCTCACCCCATCCCTCCCCCGACTGTAATAAAAACCCTGCTCAACTGATGGCTGGGGCTCTCAGCCTGGAATCACTGCGTTGGTAAGGGCTGAGAGACCGAGCTCTATCTAGCTCGAGCCTGAATAAATGCCCTTTGCTTTTTGCATGCATGACTCGGACTCCAGGTGGTCTTTGGTGGAATCCAAGATCTTGGTATAATACTTCCCCCCTGTTCTTGGGCTGCCAGGAGTGTCTGAGGAATATCACACATATTCTACCTGGCTGGGGTGCGGGGTGCTGTTAGCATGTACTTTGCCCTCAGCTTGTCCTATGCTCCCTCATCAATTCCTACTGTGGATTTAAGCTGGGGAACTGCCCTTATGGCTTGAGAGGGAGTGCTGGAAGGGGATTTAGAAGTCAGAGTTCAATAGTCTCATTTTACAGAAGGAGGAACCAAGGCCTAAGGACCAGGAAACTGGAATGAGTCCGAGCCAGCCTGAGAATCCAGTCTTCCTTTGTAGAGAGAAAGTCTGGCCTGATGGTCACGGTGGAGAAAAAGCAGACTGTGGTAAAAACCAAAATACAGATTTTTAATTAAACTAAACTTATCAGACACTTTTTTGTTTTGTTTTGAGCAACTCTTGTGTTCATACAATGCCAGGCACTGTGCTAGGCATTGTAAGTGTCCACATAGATTCAGGTGAGTTGTGCCAGTTGTATGATGTCCAACGCTAGGACCATCAATAGACACCTTAGCATCGTGCAGTGCACAATAGTATGGCAACTCTGGCAGTAGGGGTGGGGGCATAAATAGTTATCCCTGAATGTTGTCAGCCCCATGCATGGGGATGCAGAAGAAAATGAGACCGTGACGTGCCCTGTAGGAGTTTGCTCTATCACATGGGCCTCTGTCTGTACGGTCCACTCACAGGGAGAGCCCTTCATAAGTTCTAATTCTCTGACTTTAAAAACAATGATAAGAGTGCCAGGGGCACATGAGGAGAAGCTAGCTCATGCCCTGCTGAATGCCAAGCTTTCTTAATAATTTTCAGTGATTGGGAAGAGGGGGATGGTGAGTGGGGAAGCCAGAGGGGAACTGGTGGAAGAGAAATGCTGTGGCCAATTAGCTGAAATGTTGCAGTCAGCGCAGCCCCGGCCTGATGGGCTCATTAAGCCACAGAGCTCCTTGTCGGTTTTTGGTTGTAGTCAAGAGCAGCCGTGGACCCTTTGCCTTGCATATGTGTCCCATTGTGTGCTTCTGCGTGTGCAGGTCTGCCTGTTCCTCTCAGCCCCCCCTGGAGTCCTCCCCTTCTCCCCCCTGGAGGGTCTGTGACTTGTGCTGATGGTTCCACCCTGAAGTCTTTCCCAAATACCAAATGATTTCTCTGCATGCGCAGATTATATTTTCCCTTTGAAAGTTTAATCTGAATGTTCAATGTTCAGTTGCCAAAGGCTGTGAACTAATTTCTCCTGTCATTGCCACTTGGTGAAAATGTCATCATTAGTGAGGCAGGAGATGCTAAAGAAAGGCAAGAAGGGAAGAGGGTGGGTAGGAGGGTCCCAGACCCTCCTGGAGACTCCTAAATGCCACAGTAATTAGAGACCCAGAGCTGGGGTCTGGGGAGGGAGCAGCTGTATGGGGAGTCCAGGTGTGGGCAGTGAGGGAGGGACACTCAGGGGGCTGACAGCTTGGCCCTGCTCCCTAGGTGGAGTGAGCTCTCTCGGCCAGCATGCCCTGGGGACAGGCAGCCAGAGTCCAGGGTGACCTCTGTAATGAGAAGCATTCCTAAACAAGAATTCTGCCTTTTGCAAAATCACTGTTCACTCTGTGACCTGGTGTGGCTTATGTAAGGGTCCTTGCAACAGTGACTTTTTGCAACCGGGCTGGGGAGACTTTGCAGACAAATGTGCCTGCTGCCTGTTCCTGGTAAGTTAGAACTCAGCCCACTGCCGGGGTAAACTCAGAGCTAGATTCCACACTCAGAAATGCCTTCTGTCCTGCAATGTTGGGCACGTTCATTTTTCTATTACCCATAAATTGTTTTTGCATCCCTGTCTTACATTTTACGTGGTTTTCTTTTGTTTAAAAAATATATAAATGTGAAATAATTTGATAAAAAGGCACAGAAAACATAACTGATACCAAATGACTTCCCCTATCTCCATCCCTGACACATGCAGTGTTTTGATTCCTTTGTGTTAAATTTCTTACATCGCCTTGTAATTCCATTTGGAAGGGAGCAATTTACAAACCTAACATGGACAAAATATTGGAGTACTTACAGTGAGTGCCAAGAAATGTGCTAGACATTTCCATAACTGTTTCTTCAATTTAATATTCACAAACAGACTGATAAGATAGGCACTGTGGTCTCTACTTTTCACAGGAGGCTCCAAAATGGTCAGTGGTTTGACCCAGGGTTTGCAGTATAGAAAATGGCTGAGCTGAAATTTGATCCTGAGAGTTAACCGACTTATAGTGCTCTTTATGTCATTTATACCATGTTTCCTGTTAGTGAATTATAATCAGAACTGTTTTTATTAACTCCTCCTCTCTGGTACTCAGTACCCTCATTTGTGAAATGGGTATAATGTTCTAGGTCCTGCCTCCCTCACCAGGTGGTTATGAGGAATGAACTGGATAGCCCACAGACAGAATGGTACAAAGGAGTGTTGGCAGTGTAAGAACATGATTGAGAGATTTAGAATCTTACCAACATCTTCCTAATAGCCCACAGCCTGCCAGTCACCATAATCATGACTGGAGTACCAGTCAAGGATTGGGTTTGGAAGTCCAAACCCAAGACTATAGAAGGCATGGTGGATGGTTCTAAACTTCCTCCTCTAGAACGTGTGTCCTCTAATCCCCTGCATAAAAAGTGCTGATTCTGCTTTCAAAACTTGACTCCTGTTCTCCCTCCACCACCCTCAGGAACAGAAATGACATTTCTGCAGCAGAGTCTCCCTTCAGACCTTCCAATGGCCACCTTTCAAAGTTCATAGACTGTGTCCCATATTGGACCTATAATGGAGGAGAAGCATGAGACCCTTGGTTCCTGGTTGGCAAGTATTGTTCAGCTGTTCCCCATTGCCTGGATCTTGTCATGGGCCAGGTGGATGGGTGGGCTTCTTGGGGGCTGGCTCAATCATCAAAGTCTGGCCTCAAACTGCTTTCTGGTCAGGGAAGTGATCAACTCCAATAGAACAAGTAAAGCAGTGACCATGATTCCGCAGACTAGTGGTTGTTTCCAAAGAAGCCCTGGAAAGATGTCAGGAATGTATTTTGAACAATTACTTTGGTCTTTGTTTGTATTTGCTGCTCTGAATGGCTTCTGGGGTGCCTAGTTAAGGCCCCCATCAAACCAGGGCGTTTCATTGGCAACAAAGTCCCTTCTCTTCTTGGCTCACATCCTGAGACCTAGCAATTTATTTTGTCATGTTGAATGCAGAGTTTAGGGCTGCCAAGGATGCCTTCAAACCCAGGGGCCCATCCTGCTGTCTTCTAGTTGCCCCTACTCAGCATCTTTGCTTATTTGTTATTAGAGCACTCACCCCAAATACCCTCCAAAAATGGAGCAAAAGATAGCAAACTGAACTGGCCACTCATTTGAAATTCCCTAAGATGTCAGGATCATCTCATCTAGACCCAGACTAGTCTGAGAGATTTCTATGGGCTCTGGGATCAATGCCTGAGTCACAGCCCTGGAGCCCTGTGGTTACCAAGATAACTCCCCCTAGGCACCTTCTGTAGGGTGAGTCCTCAGCTTCTTGTTGCTGGGACAAAAGCACCTTTTCCTTGGTGGAGCTCTCAGTTCCACAGATTCCTGAGAAGTCAGGAGTGGGAGGCCCACACTTGGGAGCTAACTCTGTAAAGGAGGAGCAGTTGAGAAGTAGAAAAGTAGGATGGCATCCCCTTTCTTTTATGCCAACTTTACAAAAGGTAATTTTTCCCTCATTACCTCATTCAACCTCTCAATAACTCTGTGAGTCATCATGGGAGGGATTTATCCCCATTTTAGGGAACTGAAGGCCAGAGAGGCCAACTGATTTTTCCAAAGTCATATATGAAACTGCAGGAATTGAAGCTGAGACTCAAATGTATTTGTCTGGTTCCAAGTTCAACCAGTGGCTGCTTCCAAGTATCAGTGCTTCCCCTGGATATTTTGTGAATGATATATATTGTTGGAGGTGTTAGTGGGGTATAGAGAGCACCTCAGGGCAGGGGTAGTCCAGGCAGGCTTCTTGAAGGAGTTGGCCTGGCCTGAGCTCTGGGCCAAGGAGAGAATCTGGCCAAGCACAGGGTGGATGACCTCTCAAGGTTGCTCCCTGCCCAAGATCTCTCTGATTCTGCAGGATCCAGATGCCTTTGTCGCCCCTATCTCCACCTCTCTCACCAGGGACCAAAAGGCTCAAAATTAAAAATTCATCATCTGTTGGAACAAGGCAGCTTCAGGCCCTGGGGCCAGGCCGATGAGGACCATACTTGACGGTGCCTGTTCACAGCCTGCCTGGGCTAAGGGGATGGGAAAGTCATTACCATCTGGCTGCTGAGCCAGACTGGTCAAAGGAAGGACACGGTGGCTTGGCTGGGGTCATCATCATCCAGTTTCGGGCTGGAAGCTACATCAGGGACTGTCACCCCACTTTGTGCCACTTCTTTCCAGCTGCTCCCAGATCCTGTCCTGGTCTCAGCCTGGGCCTGGGAAGAATTATTGAGAAGTAAGTAGGAAAAGAAGAGGAAAGGCAACATACAGACATTTTCATTTATATCAGAAAAATTTCCATAGCTTTTGCTTTGACCTTAATGTGATGATTTTTTCCTCAGTGTCTACTCTGGGCTAGGCACAGTGTCTGTGCTGGATATACTGAGATAAGTCAGACACTGTCTTTTCCTTTCTAGGAAGTGTTGGAGAAAGCTGTCCAGAGGATGTAAAATTTCCGTAGGGTCTAAGTAGAAGTTTGTCAGAGTTGTAGGAGTGCAAATGAGAATACAGGAGAGAGGCATCCCAAGCAGAGGGACCACTGTGTTCAAAGGCCTGAGACAGAAAGGTATTGACGTATTTGGGAAGTGGCATCATTTGCTGTGCTTGGTGGTAATTATGGTAGACAACTCAGGCTGTCGCCAGATTATTCATCCTGTATGCTATGCCAGGAAGTTTGGAATTTTATCCCACTGATCTTGTTTGGAAGCAATAGGGGTTGGGTGGGTAATACAATTTTCCAAACTGACCTTAAGAATGCAGTCCAAAAATGTAGGAGTGTTTACCAGATGATTTTGAAGGTTCCATTTACCTCTGCGATTCTAAGCTTTGTTTTCTAGGTCCCCTCTCTTCCAAGAAGCCTCCCAAGTTGTCTATCTCAACAGCTGCTTTCCTCTTTTATGTGATCGTAGTATTTCCTGTATGACTCACGCAACACCTGTCAGACACTCCATTTATTTACCCATTCATTCATTTGCCAAATATTTACACAGTACTTTCTCTGTAATGGGTACAGTGTTAGGTTTTGTGGATAAAAAAGGTGAAGAAGATGGACATAACTCCTATTCCCATGGAGCTTATAAGATAGCAGGAAATTAAACAAATAAGATGTAGGGACAATGGTATCAGTGTTGGAAGGAGACGCATAGGCATTATAAGAACATGTAATGAGGTGACATGATCTCTTCCAGAGGGTAGGGGACCAAAGATGACTTCCCCAAGATGTGTTTTTCCTCCAGCTGTGAGTAACAGGTTAAGTAGAAATTAGAAGTAGCGGGTAGCAAGGTTTCTGCAGGCAGAGAGAACAGGGTGGGCCAAAGCCCTGTGGGAAAGGAGAGGAAATGAGCAAAGAGCCATGTATGGCTAAGACATGGTGAAAACTGAGGACTGCAGAAGCAGGTAGAGCCAGCCTCTGGAAAGATTGTGGGGTTTATCTTGTGGGCAACAGGAAGTCATTGAAAAGTTTTGGCATGATGCATTTTTACAAAGATCACTCTGATTGCTGAGGGAGAGAAGGAGAGTGGGAGGTAGGGCAAGACCTTCCTTGTCTGAGGCAAGACAGCAGAGTGTGTAGGAGGCCATTGTAAGGATCCAGCTGGAGTGATTGTGGCTTGGACTATGTGTGTCCATGGAGATAGACAGAAGTGGACAGATTTGAGAAAATTGTTTGATCATCCCAAGAGATGATGAAGTGTTTCTAGGACTCTTGGCTTGTGTGTACATCACATCCCACCAGGTGTTTATCAACCTCAGTGCCTCCCCATCTATAGAGTAATTGATTTAGAATATTGTAAGTACTTATTAAATGTTTTTTTAATGACAGCTTAACTGAGATAGAATTCACATACCATTCAATTCACCCATTTAAAGAAAGTTAGGGAAAGAGAGGGACGCAAATCATGAGAGACTATTGAATACTGAAAACCGAGGGCTGAAGCGGGAGAGGAAGGGGAAGGGAGGTGGTGGTAATGGAAAAGGGCACTTGTGGGGAAGAGCACTGGGTGTTATATGGAGACCAATTCAACAATAAACTATTTAAAAAATAAATAAAATAAAGTGTAGGACTCAATGGTTTTTAGTATATTCTGATTTATGCAGTCACCATGATTAATTTTAAAACATTTTCATCACCCCAAAAAGAAACCCTGTACTTCTTAGCAGTCACTTGCCATTTCTTTGCTACTTCCCACAGCCCAAGGTAGCCACTAATCTATTTGCTGCAAATTTCTATGGATTTGCCTATTATAGATATTTCATATAAATGGAATAAAAATTTGTGGCTTTTTCTGTCTAGCTTTCAGTTGGCAGTTCTCAAGGTTTACCAACATTGTAGCATGTATTAATATTTCCTTCCTTTTTACGAAAGGATTTCCTGTTGTATAGATAGACCACAGTTTATTTATCCATTCATCAGTTGAGGGACATTTGGGTTGGTTTTATTATTTGGCTGTTAAAAACAGTGCTGCTATGAATACTTGTGTATACAATTTTTTTGTGGACATATATTTTTTATTTCTGTTGGATATATACATGGGATTGAAATTGTGAGGTCATATGGTAACTCTGTATTTAACCTCTCAAGGAAATGTCAGGCTGCTTTCCAAGTGGCTACACTATTTTTCATTTCTATCATCAGGGTATGAGGCTTCCAATTTCTCCACATTTTCACCGACACTTGATATCTTCTATCTTTTTGATTACAGCCTTTTTAGTGGATGTGAAGTATCTCATTGTAGTTTTGATTTGTATTTCCCCAATGGCTAATGAAGTTGAGCATATTTTCATGTGCTTTTTGGTCATTTGTATATTTTATTTGGAGAAATGTCTATTCAGATTCTTTGTCTATTTTTAATTGGGCTATTTGTCCTTTTTGAAGTTGTAATAGTTCTTTGTATATTCTAGACACAAATCCCTTATCATGTATATGATTTTACACATTTTCTCTCATTCCATGGGTTCCTTCCACTTTCTTAGTTGTGTCCTCAGAAAGCACAAAAGCTTTTAATTTTGAAGAAGTCCAACTTATCTGTTTTGCTTACACTTTTATTGCCATATAAGAAACCATTGCCTAATCCAAGGTCACTATAATTTATACTTATGCTTTCTTCTAAAAATTTTATAGTTGAACTCTTCTATTTAGGTCTTGATCCATTTGAGATAACTTTTAAATAAGGGGTGATCTAAGGGTTTAACCTAATTCTTTTTTTTTTAATGTTTATTTATTTTGGAGAGAGAAAGACAGAGTGTGAGTGGGGGAGGGGCAGAGAGCATGGGAGGCACAGAATCTGAAGCAGGCTCCAGGCTCTGAGCTGTCAGCCCAGAGCCCGACGCAGGTGGCTTGAACTTATAAACATTAGATCATGGCCTAAGCCGAAGTCAGATGCTCAACCAACTGAGCCACCTAGGGACCTCAGGTTTAACCTCCTTCTTTTGCATGTGGATATCCAGTTGTCCCTGCACCATCGGTTGGAGACTTTTTTCCTCATTGAATGGTCTTGGCACCCTGTCAAAAATCAATTGACCATAGATGTAGGGGTTCTCTTAATTCTATGTATATGAATTCTATATGAGAATTCTATATGACTCTCAGTTCTTTCCATTTGTCTATATGTCTATTCTTGTGTTAGTGCCACATTGTTTTGATTACTGTAGATTTGTAGTAAGTTTTGAAATCAGGAGTGTGGGTCCTCCAAGTTTATTCTTTTTCAAGATTGTGTTGGCTCTTTGCAGCCCCTTGTAATTCCATAAGAATGTGAGGATTTGCTGTTCCATTTCTAGAAAAAAGGCCCTTGGAATTTTGATGGAGATTGTATTGAATCTGTAGATTGCTTTGGGCAATCTTAACTTCTTAATATTGTCTTCTGATCCATGAGCATAGGATGTTGTTCCCCTTATTTAGGTCTTTAAATTTTTTCAACAATACTTTCTAGTTTTCAGAGTATAAATTTTATATTCCTTCTATGAAATTTATTCTAATTATTTTATTTTTAATGCTATCATAAATGAAATTGGTTTCTTAATTTAATTTTCAGATGATCCATTGCAAGTGTAGAGAAATACAATTGGCTCTTGTATATTGAACTTGTATACTGCAATCTCTCTGAACTTGTTTTTAATTCTAGTAGTTTTTTTAGTGGATTCCTTAGGATTTTCTATATACAAAATCATGTCCCCTAGAAATAAAAATAATTTTACTTCTTCCTTTCAAATACAGATGTATTTTATTCCATTTTGTAGCCAAATTGCCTTGGCTACCCCCTTCAGCATAATGGTGAATAGAAGTGGTGAGAGTGGACAACTTTATCTTGTTCCTGGTATAATTTTTTTAAAGAAAACTGAATTTAAATGGCAAGTTTCTTTTTTTTTTCTCCATAATTTACTGTCAAATTGTTTTCCATACAACACCCAGTGCTCTTCCTCTTAAGTGCCCTCCACCATCACCACCACCTCTTTCCCCCCTCCCCCTTCCCCTTCAACCCTCAGTTCATTCTCAGCATTCAATAGTCTCTCAAGTTTTGCATCCCTCTCTCTCCCCAACTCTCTCTCCCTCCTCCGCTCCCCCTGGTTCTCCATTGGCTATTGTTGACATTGCTGCTATGGGGTACATGTGCTCCTTTGCATCAGCATTTCTGTCTCTCTTGGGTAAATCCCCAGCAATGCTATTGTTGGGTCATAAGGGAGTTCTATCGATAGTTTTTGAGGAACCTCCACACTGTTTTCCAGAGCGGCTGCACCAGTTTACATTGCCACCAACAGTGTAAGAGGGTGCCCATCTCTCCACACCCTCTCCAACATCTATAGTCTCTTGCTTTGTTCATTTTAGCCACTCTGAATGGCGTGAGGTGGTATCTCAGTGTGGTTTTGATTTGTGTTTCCCTGATGATGAAGAGTGATGTTGAGCATCGTTTTATGTGTCTGTAGGCCATCTGGATGTCCTCTTTGGAGAAGTGTCTGTTCATATCTACTGCCCATTTCTTCACTGGATTATTTGTTTTGTGATT
>NC_043715.1:33391407-33427318 GCF_006229205.1 Suricata suricatta | reverse complement strand
CTGTTAAAGGAGGCTTATTGACTGTCCAGGACCTGCCATTTCAGGAGATATTCTCTTAATGATATCTCTCAGTTTCTCTTGTTGTGCCTGTGAGTATTTTATTTCCCTACTCTGCAATATTTGGGACTCGCCTTCTCGCACACTTTGGCTTGTTTCTTGGTGTAGTCCTATGAAGGAAAACAGACTGACAAACACCGAGGGAACAGAAGCACACATACACACAGACAAATCAAACAAAGAAACACATTACAGGGGGAAAAGAAAAGAAAGAAAATGGGAGGGAAAGAGACGAAAAGAAGAGAAGAAGAGAAAATAAAAAGAAAAGAGAAAGAAGAAAAGACAAAAAAATATATATAAAAGGGGGTCAGAGACAACAAAGGACAGTAGACCGTTTAAACGTGTATGACCAGTTTAGGGAAGAGGTAAGGATGAGATACAGGAGAATATATCTGGGTTGCAAGAAGGTGAAAAAGTAAGGGAGAAAGGAGAAAGGAATATAAGGAGTAAAATTTAAAGGAATTGAGTAAAGAAAAAGGAACAAAAAAGGTAATAATGACAAAGAAATAAGTACGAAACTAGTGAAGAAAAGAAAATTTTTTATATATTAAAAAACAAACAAACAAAAAAACAACAAAACAAAACAAAACAAAAAACAAACAAAAAAAAAGCAGCAGCTCCCCCTGGTGGATAGGCTTGGTTTGATGTGGTAAGTCTGTTCTCAGAGGTTCCGCCCTTGCCTGAGGCGAAATGAGCAGCAGGAGGTGAAGTGTGCACCTTCACAGACTCAATTGTGGAGTCCCCACCCCCAGTCAGGATCTCAATTGCAATGGGGGAAAGGAAAAAAACAAAAAGCAAAAAACCGAGTCTCTCTTAGTTTCTGATAGCTTTGCTCAAGACGCTGTGCGCTGCTGGAAATGAGCTGGGAGCTCCTACAGTCTAAGCGCGCGCCCAGGCCTCCACCCGCCACCGACTCTTTGTTGGGGGTTGCGTAGGTGTGAGCCCTATTTTTTCCCTGTGGGCACCCAGGATTCGCGCAGTCCGTGCAGGGGGCGAGGTGTGCCGTGGAAATGCGGTCCGTGGTCCCGTTCCCAAAACCAAGTTCGAATTGCTCGCATAAATGGCAAGTTTCTTGAAAGCATCTTAAATGAAAAACAGCCAAATAAACACAACTCTCAATAAAGCAAAGAAAAACAACAACAACAAACCATGATACGTTATAGCCATCTATATTCTACTTTGGGAGTTTTATGTACCCTGTGATCTCTCCATTATGATGCCTCAGTATTCAGTGATGGCAGAGAATGTATTCTCCTGAAACAATGGAAACTGATGTGTGGCCCAGATGCCCTTTCAAGGAAAGACTTGTTGCCCAGCTGCTGGGAATGTGGTCAGCTTGTTCAGGAACTGTCTCAGCTGCCTTGCCCAAGGTCACACCTCTTTCTGCTTGACTCCTACCCAATGACTTATTTGATCTGGAAGTGTAAAGTAATGATTATCTTGCCCCAAATCAGGACAACTCTGAAAATCATTTCAGCTCCAGAGCTTCTGGATAGGTAGGCTTTGCTAATACTGTTGTTGGGTCTACACTATTTATCAATTTATCCCTCTGCCCACTCCTGCTTCCTTCTCTCTTTCACTGGTGCTGGTCCCAAGGGTGCTCCTTCATCAACATCCTGCATGCCAAACTCCATATCAGAGTTTGCTTCCTGAGGAATCCCACCTGAAGCACTCATGCCTGCCTGTTTCTATGTTGATGAGACCCATAATTCGATTATCTCCAGGAAGATGTATCCTAAGAATAACATCCTTTGAGAGATCTAAACAATTTTATTTGTCCATGTGTGGACCCTGGGTTATTTCTTCTTGGAGAACCAGTAATAACATTTAATATATTTCCAGAGTGATTTTATACATTTAATACATTTATGGGGTGCTTTCCCAAGCAGCTAGTAAAAGATAGATGCATGATTTTCCCAGGATACTGATGCAGGAATGACTGACTGTTTCAGGATGGTAGATCCTAGGCCAGGTGGAGTTCCATTGCTAACTTTGCCCTGGTCAGCACTCTTTTATTGACTCTGGGTATAGCAGGCTGAAAAATGGCCACACAAAATATCAGGACCCAGTCCTTGGAATCTGTAAATATTATTCTCGAAGAAAAAGGAGTCTTTGCAGATGTGATTAAATTAAAGGTCTTGGGATTGGGAGATGATCCTGGATTATCTAGGTAGGCCCTAAATCCAATCATAAGTATTCTAAGAGGCAGAGGGAAATCTGACACAGAAGAGGGTAAAGTGTGATGATGGAGGCAATGGTTGGAGAGATGTGGCCACAAGCCAAGCAATGCAGGCAGCCACCAGAAGTTGGAAAAGGCAAAGAACAGATTCTTCTCTAGAGACTTTGGAGGGAATGTGAGCTTGATTTTGGCCTCGTGAAATTAATTTTGGATATTTGGCCTCCAGATCTATAAGAGAATAAATTACTGCTGTTTTAAACTGCCATGTTCGTGGTAACTTGTTTTCTTTAACAGCAGGTTTAGGAAGTGAATGCCCTGAATTTTACCTGTGCTTTCCCCCCTGAAAGGTTTCTATATGCTTGAAACAATATTGAAGACAGGGAGAACAATATACGTAATAACTCCAAACATCTTACAGAGAAGATAGCTCTATTACTGCCTGGCCCAAGATTCTTCTAGTAACTATGCTAAAGGGCAGAAGATATGGATGTGCATCTTCTTCCTCTTTTTTTTTTTAAAGTTTATTTATTTTTGAGAGAGAGGAAGCTGAGAACATGTGACAGAGGGGCAGAGAGTGAAAGACAGAAAGAGAGGGAGAGAGAGAATCCCAAGTAGGCTCCATGCTTTCAGCATCAGAGCCTGATACCAGGCTCAAACTCACAAACCGCAAGATCATGACCTGAGCCAAAATCAAGTCAGACTTAATTGGCTGAGCCAGCCAGGTGCCTCTGAGAGTATATCTCCTTAATTTATTGGTACAGTTTGTAGCTAAACCCCCGGGGAAAACCCTAAATCTGGAGTCTCTGCAGGATGCAGGCTCATTTTAACTCTTTTGCAAATAACTTATGTTTCTCTTTATGACTCGGGGGAGTTGAGTTCACCAAGACAAAGTGAACTAGATTATGCACTGCATCATCCTAATCTCTTCCTTTATTTGCATGTATTTTGTTTCCTTGTTACATCATCATCATAAACCAGGGACCTTATTACCAGGAAATTGAGTGATGTAAGAGTGGCTTAGAACCTTAATTTTACTTGATCATATCCAACTGTGATGCCTGGGTCTTGGATGCCCTCATTATTGGCAAACATTAGGCATTTCCTCTCCTTTTAAGTTTATTTTTATACTCAAGGTTTTTTTTTTTTTTTACCTGAACACTGTCCTCTCATTTTACTAATTTAA
Organism: Suricata suricatta; assembly: GCF_006229205.1. Taxonomy (NCBI): domain Eukaryota; kingdom Metazoa; phylum Chordata; class Mammalia; order Carnivora; family Herpestidae; genus Suricata; species Suricata suricatta. The sequence continues at coordinate 33,423,899 of NC_043715.1, read as the reverse complement.
CTTATCTTATTTCTTGATAACTTTCTTTACTCTGATATAATAGATTCTCCATGGATCACTACTGTTAACACTTTTCATCAAAGAAAGTGAAGGTTTGCTTAACAAATCCACAGATGATACAAAGGTGCAAAGCAGAGCTTTCCAATTCAAACTGGGGTGACAGTCGAAACATAATTTATCACAGCTTTGAAAGAGAGATGTGAACCAACGTATTGAAACAAAACAGAAAGAAACATAAAATCATACATATAGTTTGAAAATAATCAATTGTATGTGTAAAGGTAGGGCAAGACCTTTAGTTTTCCAAATGAAACCATTTTTTTCTTTTTTTTAATAGTTTATTTTCAAATTCGTTTCCATATAACACCCAGTGCTTCTCCCCACAAGTGCCCCCCACCATGACCATCACCCCCCTCCCTCCCCCTCCCCCTTCAGTCCATGGTTCATTTTCAGTATTCAATAGTCTTTCATGATTTGTGTCCCTCACTCTCCCCAGCTCTCTTTCCCCCTTCCTCTCCCTATGGTCCTCTGTTAGGTCTCTCCTGTTAGACCTATGAGTGCAAACACATGGTATTTGTCCTTCTCTGCCTGACTTATTTCGCTTAACATGACACCTTTGAGGTCCATCCACTTTCCTACAAATGGCCAGATTTCATTCTTCCTCATTGCCACATAGTACTCCATTGTATATATATATCACATCTTCTTGATCCATTCATCAGGTGATGGACATTTAGGCTCTTTCCATGTTTTGGCTATTGTTGACAGTGTCGCTATGGACATTGGGGTACATGTGCTCCTATGCATCAGCACTTCTGTATCCTTTGGGTAAATCCCCAGCAGTGCTATTGCTGGGTCATAGGGGAGTTCTACTGATAGTTTTTTGAGGAGCCCAAATGAAAGCCATTTATGTAAGAAAGATCCAGAGGATTAAGTAGAGCACAGGCTCAATATGAACCAATTTTGTGATGTGCCTGCTAGAAAGCTCACACAGTTTTAGGCTGCATTAACAGGAGTATATAGTAACTAGACTGAGGGAGGTCATTGTGTTCCATACCAGTCAGGTTGCATATGGTGTTGTTTTCTTTTCTAGTGCAGGAGAGAGATAATAAAGGATTTGAAGCACAAAGAATGGCTGAGAAATCTGGGATAGTTGTCCTGGAGAAGAACAGACCAAGGGCAGAAAAATCACTGCCTTTGGATACCTGTGGGGGCACTCTGTGGAGGAGATACAGCTCAGGGGAACCCTGGGGACCAGGGCTGGGCAGGTCTTAGCTCACATGAGGAAGCAAAATTAGAGCTGTCAAGCAAAAGGAAGAATTGCTCCGAGCTCTCTGGAGTCTTCCTTTCAGAGCAGAGGGAGGATGAACCTCTGTCATGCATATTCTGGAAAGCATTTCAAAATTCATTTCCTGAGTTTGGAAAGTACTTGGACCAGATGAACTCCTTCTGACTGTTTTTGGCTCTTTGAATGCCACTCAGGCCTCACATGAATTATGTGAGGTAGGCAGAGTGGTGATGTGATTTCTGCTCCAAAGATAGGAGTTGAAGTGACTTGTCTAAGAACTGCAGAGGCATGGCCGAGCCAGGAAAAAAAACTCAGGCTAACTGACTCCTAGCCCATGGCTCTTTTCACAACACTGAAGTTAGCCCTGTAAGAACCATGTGGAAACCTGTAGAGAGGAAAATTGGTTTTTATTTTATACCTGCTGTGGAAGTCTTGGCCAAGAACCAGGAACCTCTGCTGAGCCAGGTCTAGAGAAGCCCCAAGGGTCTTCTGAGGAGGGAGGTGCCACTCACTCTGACTTTCTGAAATTTAGGTTTGCTCTGCTCATTCTCTGCTTTCATCTACCTAGCTGTACACACCTGGATGAGCTGTAAAATCAATGATCTATTGGGATGCTGGATGGTTCAGTCGGCTGAGTGTCCAATTCTTGGTTTCAGTTCAGGTTGTGATCTCATGGTTCCATGGTTCAAATTCCATGGCAGAGCCTGCTTGGAATTCTCCCTCTGTCTCTGCCCCTCTCTTGCTCATTCTCTCTCTGTCTCTCTTAAAATAAATAAAAAATGAACTTAAGAATATTAAAAATATCAGTGATGTATATTTCATGTCATCTTTCTGAGGGATGAGGCACATGATGGGCCAGACCAAATGGACCAGGTATTTATTTTTTGCCCAAACTGAATGCATTTCCCACCATTCTTTATGCTTTTCTGTCCTCATGAGGCAGCAGACCTGACTCAGATGCATCTTTTTTCCCCCATCTGGTCAACTTCTGGCAGGAATCATCCTTTGCCTGGCTGCAGAAATCTTGGCAGAATGGAAAAGATGGGTTTCAGGTAGGAGACCAACAGGCAGGGAGACCATGTGACATCTTAGGGATGGCTGCTTGAGGTGGAATGAGTTGAGGAGTAGGGGGAAAGTAGTGGGTTTGGGAAATATTAAAGTCCTTCCTAGGGACTGAAAGGATTGAGTGTTTAAGAGTTGCCCAGGTGAAGAATGTTGGACCCCATTGGTCCACCTGATGGTGGCCACATCTCTAACTTAGCAGTCTTTGGTGTCTATGCCTCAGAGTCCTTCTGGTTTCTTTTTCAGGAAGGGATGTCCTTCAAGGGAAAGACTTTGTGGCATTCTGCTTCCCAAGAAGCAGCTGGCTGAGAATTAGCCTTCATGTTGAGTGCATGTCCATTGACCCAGGTCATAACCCCTCTGCTTCCCCACAACATGCAGAGATTGTGAAGGTACATGCAGGAACTCCCCAGCTTCTCTTTTCTTTCTCTGCTCCTTTTCCCCCCAAGTAAATATTTCACATTTGACTTCCAGGCTAGGCAGAACCCATCCACCTCTTCCAGAAGAAAACTAAGGGTTGTCACTAGGCTGCAAATGAGCAGCTTCGATTGCTTGGGAAAAGATATTACAATTTTATCTCCTTGTACTGTTCAATAAAACATTAGTATCTCAGCATTTTTATTTAACAATAGGCAACCTTAGGCCAGTAATTATGCAACAATTATAATCATAAAAACTGTCCCCTGCTGCTCACCTAGAAACACGAATATATTAAACCAAGACTAACCATCTAAAAGGCAAGCAGCAAAGCCCCCTCATTTTTAATGTCCCTGCAGTGCACCATGGGAAGCTAATAATTCACCCTCTAATTAGTATCCCTTCTGCTGCTGTTGGTGCAAGGACAGACAAAGAGGGAGAGGTATCGTTACAAACTCGCCTTAGTAATCTTTAAACGTCGGGACCCACTGCGGGTTGGCTGAGTGGAGGGGGCAAAATGGGGTGTGCAATTAGAGGCAGGCAGGAGTGTACCTTGTCGTGGCTGGGCATTCTTGCCCTAACGAGCTCCCGGCAAGCACCCTACTGGCCCATCCTCAAACCCTTTCCCTTTGGAGTCCTGCCATATTTCTTCTTGCCTGTCCTTTATTAAATCTGGCCACGGGAAAGGATTGGGTGTCAGTACTGCTGGAGAGAGTGGAATGTGAAGAAGTAACAGCCCCTCTGAGTACCACAGTGTGTCAGGTTGCCCAGGTTGGGGCTGTTCATGGCTATGGCTACCCTGTTGGATGGTGAAGGAGGCCAGTGGACAGTGCTGGGTGGGCTCTGAGGATGGTGGTGTGCCCCAGGAAGGAGGACATGTGCCTCTCCCTATACACCTCTGGAATGCATAGCTTGTGATTTACTTAACTGCCCCAGTAACTCTGACCCCAGTAACTCTGACTCCAACAGTACTGCCACCTGAGGGGTTGTGGGATCAGCTAGGCTTTTTTTTTTTTTTAATTTTTGAGAGACAAAGAGAGACAGCATGAGCAGGGGAGGGTCAGAGAGAGAGGGAGACACAGAATCCAAAGCAGGCTCTAGGCTCTGAGCTAGCTGTCAGCACAGAGCCCGATGCAGGGCTTGAACCCACCAACCATGAGATCATGACCTGAGCTGAAGCCGGAAGCCTGATGCTTAACCGACTGAGCCACACAGGCACCCTTCAGCTAGGCTTTCTTAAGGATTAGAGCTGGCTAACTCAGTCATTGTACAGATAAAAAACCCAAAAGCCCATGTCAGGAAACAGTCATCAACAGGGACAAACACTTGGGGTGCCTGGATGGCTCAGTCGATTGAGTGTCCCACACTTGGTTTTGGCTCAGATCATGATCCCAAGGTCATGGAATCAAATACTACATCAGTATGCTCAGCATGGAGCCTGCTTAAGATTCTCTCTCTCTCCTTCTGCTCCTCCCCCACTTGCACGCGTGTTCTCTCTCTTCTCTTTCTCAAATTAAAAAAAAAGTGTGTTAAATGCAAAGGGCTCAGGTATCGAGGGGCAGTAGAGAGTGGTGGGGACAGGGATGACCTAGCGCTCACACACCACCTTCACAGGGGCATCTGATACTGACTTCTTCAGCAGATCACAAACACAGAACAGGGACCTATTATAATTATATTTTGTAAGAGAAACCAGAAATCTAAAATTTCTTAGGGGAAATCTTCAGAAAGAAATGTTTTTAACTACCCAGAATTACATAATTAGGTAAAACTGCAGATTTTTTTTTTCATGCAATGCACTTCTCCCAGCTCAATATCACTGGCCTGCTTGCCTTGTGGGACTTCTGGGTTTCAGACCAGCATTTGTGGGCCACCTAGCCAGCTGACATGGGTTTCTCTGTGTTGAGTCTGGGGTCTAATCTGGCCTGTAATTGGCCTTCTCTGCACTTTGTTTGTGTGGCCAGCCAGTCAGGCCTTCTCACTGGACATTCGAGACCAGGTTGGGACAGAGTCTTGGAACAACTGGGTACAATTAGGCAGCCAGGATTAAGCTCAGGTTTAAAAAGATGGGGCACTTTTCTCTCCATCATCAGCTCATTAAACTTCCTGCTTTGACAGCTGAAGCATTCCCAAGGCTGGCCGAAGCCAGCTTTTTTCTTTCTTTTTTTTTTTTCCCCTCCAGAGCCAAATGAGAGCACCTAAGATTTGGTAACAAAGTTTTCTGACCTGCTCTGAGAGGTCAGGGGAGAGCTGAGTTATGGGCTCCTGGGGTTTTGGACTGATTCTCTCTGAGCATCTCCTTCCATCTGGAGAACTGGTCTGGCCAGGGGATAAGGACAACAGAGACTTGAGCTAAGAGGTCAGATTGGCTCTGTTTGGAAAGGGGAGAAGCCCCACGTCGGTGGTAGAGGAGCCATCGATGCCAAGACCTTCTTGTGGCAAGTCTCTGCCTTCACCGGTGTGAGCGCTGCCTGGGCTGTGACCCAGGGGCGTGCCTACATCATCACCCAGGGCGGGAGCACCAGAGGTGGAGACAGCAGGAACCGCAGCAAGTTGGATCAAGGCTGAGGAGGCATCACCAGGGCTTTTCCTGAGCCCCAAGGGACCAGAGGTTTGAACTATCTGCCATTTACCTCAAATACAAGGGAATCACTGATTCTTTTTTCCCGGGGACTCCCCAGTAGAAGGAGAATGTCACTTATTTGACCCTTTTTTTTCCCCAAATATCAAAAATGAAAACAGTACTGGAGCTCTCCTCCTGGCTTGGGGAGGAGTCTGTGCCGGGCAGGATCATCTCAGCCTCGGGGACAGCTGCTGCAGTAATTGGGTGTTAAGAGAACCGCCTGGGCTCTGTAGCTGATCTTTTGGCAGGAAAAGCTGAGTGCTCAGTTCTTGGGGAGCAGGTTGTTTTGTACTTTTTTTTCTTTTAAAGCATTAAATTAAAAACATTTTACAATAGGTTTTGATTCAGGAAAACAGTAGCTATCGGTAACAAAGGAAATATCTATCATATCTGCAACTTCTTGTTTCAAGTATCTGTTATCCAAGGAAATAGAGGGTAAACTAACATTTATGCATTTAAGTCCTGTTTTCTCATTTGCCTTCATTCATTTTCTTTTGAGTTATATTTTCTCAAGATGTAGATATTATTATCCTCATTTGCAAGAACAATGAGAAAACGAGGCCCACAGAGATTAAGTAACTTGACCCAGGTCACATAGTCAGTAAGAGGATGGAGTCAAGTTAAATACACAGAGAAGATTCTAACCCATGCCCTCCAACCATTTTGGGCTGTCTCCTCTCTTTTCACTTTAGAGCATGTGTCTGAATCAGGTTCCTGTCCTTCATCCCAGCATTCCTGAATCTAATAACAATATGCTGGCTTTCAGCTTTGTATTTCTCTATAAGATGTCACAAGAGCTTCTGATACATACCTCTGAAGGAGCTCCACTGGTTTAGAAAGAAGGATGCTGGATCTGGGAACAGAAGTCCTATGTTTGAGTTATCTAGCACCCCTTCTCACTTCACCCCAGTTTGTCATCTTAAACCACATGAAAAAATGCATTACCATGGAAGGTTGTCCCAGGAGTCAAATGAGATTCTGTACATGTAGGTACTTTGTTAACTCTAGAGCATTTTTGCAAATGTTACTCATCCTTCTTGCAGCGAGACTTGGCTCCAATCATTCCCCCCAGAATTACACAAGCTCAGGATCACACTGAACTGTTAGCCAAGAGCCCATATTTGAAAATTTGACAACTCAGCTTCTTCTTCCCGCGTAGTTGTACGATGATGATTAAATTATTGTAAATTAGTTTTACTTGTAGTATAATAAATGCCATTAGCATGACTAATCACACACCTGATTAGACAACCCACCCTCCCTCCCCAGTGTATTTCCTGGATTCAACACCCAATAAATCCAGCATTGATGTAGCTCTTGATGGGCCTGATGAATGAAGGGAAGGGATGTTTGTTGGGTGTATGCTCTGGTGCTCCCACAATTGGAAAGACCTTTACAAAGTGGCCACACACCTGGAAAGAGATGCTCAGGCCTCCTGAGTTACCAGGTCAGTCCCTGCTTTTTTGGCTTAGCTTCCAGGTATTATTGTCCATATTGCTACTATTTAGTGACTACTACTACCACTATTGCGTTCACTATGCATCAGTCACTGTGTTAGACTCCTTTAAGCCCATTATTCTGTTCATAGATGTATTATTTATTTCTTGCAGAAACCTTCTGATGTAGGGATTATTATTCCCATTTTATGGAAAAGAACACTGAGTCAGAGAAGTTAAGTGACTTGCTCATATTACCCCTCAGGATGTGGCAAGAAAGTATGTGCTCAAGTCAACCTGGTTCAAAAGCTTATTCTCATATCACTGTTCTGTACTTCCTCCCCTGTGTTGAAAGAAATTTAGCTAGACCAGCTCCCCTGGTAGATTTGTGGAACTCACTTGGCTTGGTAAGTGGTGGAGATGGGTTGAACCAAAGTTATAGAGAGCTGACAAGTGTGTTTTCCTGGTTGTTAGTGGAGCAGGTGGTAGGGTGGCAATGTTGTTGGTTGTGGTCATCTATCTACAGTGGGTGGTGGTGGGTAAGAAAAAGCTGTTCTGTGCTGTGCAAAGGACAGGATTTTAATGAATAGACCTGCATTCTGGTCCTAGCTCTTCCTCTTACCTTCTGCTTGCCCTTAGACTTATCACCTAACCTGTCTGGACCTCAGTTTTCTCATCACAGGGTTGTTTTGAGGCTCAAATGAAATTAAGGTTGTGAAAGCAATTTGTAAGCTGTGAAGTGTTTCCATATGCAAAGGACTATTTTTAAGCTTCTCTAGTGAATGAGGCCATCCAGAACTTAAGACCTAGAGCCTTGAGTCTTTATACAAGCGGAGATTTGCTGTTCTAATTGACCAAGTGGGTGTGAATGAGTCTAGGTGAGGGGTGGCATGGGAGGTGGTCTGAAGCCGGTGTGAGGATGTCAGTTCTAGAGAGGACCCTCACTCCAACCTATGACCTTGTTAATGTGACTATTCTGTGCTTCACAGAAGAGATATTCTTTTTTTTAAGTAGTTTATTGTCAAATTCGTTTCCATACAACACCCAGTGCTCTTCCCCACAAGTGCCCTCCTCCATCACCACCACCACTTTTCCCCCCTTCTCCTTCAACCCTCAGTTCGTTTTCAGTATTAGTCTCTCAAGTTTTGCATCCTTCTCTCTCCCCGCAACTCTCTTTCCCTCTTCCCCTTCCGCTGGTCCTCCATTAGGTTTCTCCTGTTCTCCTGTTAGATCTATGAGTACAAACATATGGTATTTGTCCTTCTCTGCCTTATTTATTTCACTTAGCATGACACCCTCGAGGTCCATCCAGTTTCCTACAAATGGCCAGATTTCATTCTTTCTCATTGCCTTGTAATACTCCATTGTATATATATACCACATAGAAGAGATATTCTTGAAAGTAGATTTCTATAATGATTGTAGAAATAAGCCCCCCCCCCATTTGAATGCACAGCAGTAAGAACTGCCAGATTTAGGCTGAAGGGCGGAGGGCAAGAAATAAAGGAAGACTGTCTGTAGTAGCAAGAGATCTTTGGAGCTTAGTTTGGTCTCCGGTGGGATTAACCCCTCTAAACAGGGAGCATGAGAGATCTATAGCACTGAGGGATCTTAGAGTAGACCTAGACTAGTTTTACAGCTGCGGAGCATGTGTGCTGCTCATCCATCTCACCCCACCTTTGTCTTCATCTTTGATCATGGTGAACATCACTAATCAATAACAGCAATCTTTGTTGTTGGTCTTCAGAACCCCTCAATTCTGCATGCTGAACAGCCATCATCTCCAACTAGAACTGACATGAGTAAAGATACCCAGCTGCCACTGCTCTGGAGTAAACTTCTCATTTTTAAGAAGAGTATTTCATGTCCCAGAGATGGAAAGAGATTTGTTTGACATTACTGGCAAGTTAGAGCCAGAAGAACTCTCTTACTTGACATCCTGGGAACGCCAGTCTCTTCTATATCGGTCTTGATATATACAACTGAATTCAGTCATTTACTTATTAAGTTTTCACAAGTTCCTTAGAAGAAGAAAACACCTAAGGTGTAATGAATGGAAAAGTAAGAAGGTATATTAGTTATCTACCACTGAAGAGCAAACCACCACAAAACATCTTGAAACAATGACCATTTATTATTTTACATGAGTCTGTAGGTCCATTGGCAGTTCTGCTGGGCTAGGCTGGGCTGAGCTGATCTCTACTGGACTTGCTCATGCTTTATGGTCAGCCAATAGAGCAGTTGGGGGCTGGCGAGTTCAGGATAACCTCAGCTGAGATAGTGGGTCTCACCTTCATGTGGGCTTTCACTTTCCCAGGGTGAGAGCAGAGCGGGCTGGCAGAGCAGCGCAGGCTGGCCTAGGCTTGCTTTTGTGGCAATGGCAGTTTCCAAGTTGAGGCCAAGGCTCGTAATTGGCATGATGTCACTTCTGCCTCATTCTATTGGCAAAAGCAAGTCTCAACTAGGCCTCAGACCTGAATGAGGGAAGCGAGACACCTGGGACATAACTTTTAAAGAGGAACTCACTCTAGGTGATACCTACATTTGCATGGCCCTGACAGTGAGGGTCTCCTTAAATTTGGAGTCCTAGATACCTTGCTGGCTTTGCCCTTTGTCACAAGGCCAGCTGAGATTTAAGGGATGAAGAAACAGACTTCACCTCTTAATGAGAAGAATTGTAAAGTCACATTACAAAGATTATCAATACAAGGAGAGGGAAGAAGCAAGGATCTCAGTGTAATCAATTTGCAAAATATTTCAGACTCTCCATAGGCAGGGTGAACCTAGAGCTTCACAGAATTTGTTGGCAGTTGTGCTGAGCGGGGCTTGGCAGAGCTGGCCTCAACTAGACTTGCTTATACAACTAAGCTTTTTATAAATTTCAACTGAAGTTTAAATCCCTTAGCTTCATGATTTTCTCCCATCAACCTGATAGCCAGTTATCTTAAAGTCCTCTCAAAAAGGCTTTTGTCTGGCATTGAGAAAGAATGAAATCATGCCATTTGCAGCAACATGGATGGAACTGGAAAGTATTACGCGCAGTGAAATAAGTCAGTCAGAGAAAGACAAATATCATGTTTTCATTCATATGTGGATCCTGAGAAACTTAACAGAAGACCATGGGGGAAGATCAAGGGGAAAGAATAGTTATAAACAGAGAGGGTGGGAGGCAAACCATAAGAGACTCTTAAATACAGAGAACAAACTGAGGGTGGATGAGAGTGGGGGAGAGGGGAAAATGGGTGATGGGCGCTGAGAAGGACACTTGTTGGGATGAGCACTGGGTGTTGTGTGTAAGCAATGAACCAAGGGAATCTACCCCAAAAACCAAGAGCACACTTTACACATGCTATGTTAGCCAATTTGACAATAAATTATATTTTAACAAAAGAAAAGAAATAAAAATTGGAAATAAATTCTAAATTATTTCTCTGAAATAAAGAAAAGGCTTTTGTCCATCTCCATTTGCTCATTCCTATGTCCTCCTGCCAGTACTGCACTAGTTGGGGTCAACTGAGTATAGTCAAAAGACAAGGGCAATGGAATCAGTGTGGTGACCAGGACCGCTAATTACAGTCATGGATTTTAAGTCTCCAGAAATAATAGCCTTAGCTACCAATTATTTAAAAATTGATTGGCAAAGATACCTTTGCAGAGTCAAAAGTTGTTTTTTGTTTTTTTTGTTTTGTTTTGTTTTGTGTGTTTCCTTTTGTTCTTCTTTGGTTTGTCTCTTTATTTTTTACAGTACATGTGGCCACAAGGTATTTGCTAAAATTTAGGCTGTGTTTATTCTCCAGTAGGAATCTAGGAATTTAAAGCATTTATGGGTTTTCAACTGAGATTTCCAAAGGATCCAGGTGTCTGAATACATGTTTGTATCTAGGCCTGAAAAATGTGGGTCCTTTGGGGTGAGAAGTATTGTCAATAGAATCAGCATCTGGATTCATGGTTAAGCAAGTAGAAGCTCTTTGCTGAATGATGATGGAAATTCAGCTGCCAATACATGGTTATTATAGTAAAATCTGAAGTCACTTTTAAGTCAAGAGAGTAAGGAGGTTAGTAAGGAGTAAAACTGACCAAGCTACTTGCTTGAGCAATGGCATCAGCTATGGTATGCTGTCTAGGATGTGGGTCCAGTATCTAACTCTGATCTATTGGTCATGGAGGCCTGTAAGGTTTTATCTTCCTCTCTCACCCCAGCCCTACTTTCTGACATCTAACCTGGGCCTGGGAGACAGCTTGTCCAAAACTGAGCTCTAATCAGGCCATTTTACCAGCACTCTGTTGTATCCATATGCCTGGCCCTGATTCTTTTCCTTGGCCACATTTCTTCATGCTTCTTTTATACAGAACATGCTCCAGCCTAATTGAACTTACCTTTATATGCACCTTTGGTTTCCCCTTATCATAATTCTACTCATTCTATTCCCTTTCCATATCCTTAAGTCCAGATTCTACCTATTTGTTAAAACATAGATTAGTTTCCACTTCTTCCATAAAGTTTTCCTGGATCTCTGTCTAAAAGTGATCACTTCCTCCTCTGAGTTCCTAAGTCATTTTAAGGGTATTAAGAATATGGCTAAGGGTAAGCCTTTGGAAATGGCTTAGAATCAAACACCAGTTCCATCATTTAGTTGCTGTGTAAACTTGGACAATATTCTTAACTCCCCTGTGCCTTAGCTAGAAAATGGGATATAATAATATAATCACTTCATAGGTTGTGGTGAAAATTAAATACTTCATGACATGTGGACTTCCAATAGCTTCTGGAACATGGTAAGTCTGATGTTTTACTATTGCTATTTTAAAGTACCCAACAAACTGTTAATGGAGTGTCTACTATGTGCTCATCTACTATGTATCAGATAAGGCAACAGAGATATATAGAGAATGACAGAGGCCATATTTGCCTTATAGTGCTTAAATTCTAACAGGTGAGCAACACAAGTTGAACCCTATATTGTGATGGTGTGTCTACTGATTTCACCTTATTTCCTAGACTATAAAGGGATGGCTACTGTCCTATATTCTCCTGAAAGTTTTATGTGTTCCTCCTTAGTAATTGGCATATCAACAAATGAAACATGGCTAAAAACAAAATCAGTCACCAATGTAGTCTGGAGCTTTCTCCCCACCAAGAATTGTTTGGCATGTACTCTAGCTCACATGGGAAAAGTCTTGAATAAAACATTTTGGCTGAAATCTTGGGCCACAGTTAATGAATGGCATGTGCAGCTTGTTAAAAGTAGGGACCAAGAGTAGGAGTCATTTGTCATGTTGTTTTTTGGACAGACTGCCTCAAATTCTCCTTGCCATTATGAAGTAAATCTCAATTTTTAATATCTAAAGTGTGTAAAGCTGATGTAATGAGAAAACCTTAGCTTGGGAGTCAGAATGTCTGGATTTCAATACAGGCTCTCTTGTAGAGCATCTGTGTAATAATTGTCAAATCATTCCCACTTTCTGAGCCTCAGTTTCCCCATTGGAAGAATGAGGAAATTTTATTATATTCATGGTTTTTAAACTTATCTTCTTTCTCTGTTTTTTTTATTTGTTCCCCTCTTTATCCTCTTCTTATTCCTATTGTAGCCTAACCCATTTTCAAATCAATTCATGTTCAGACATGTTCTGTTTGAAATGAGATTGGAAAACCTGGTGCTCCTGACATTCAGCTCTCTGTCCCCCCACTCTTTCCTACAGTGGCCTGAGAAGCACTTCTAAAGATCTGGGAGTTTCAGCTAACCTTGGGTATGCAAACTCTTGGTCTCTTAGTTCTTAGGGCCCTATACTTTGGCATTCTATGACTCAGGGCAACAGAACCTAAGTGCCTTTAATTAAAATCATTTCAACTTATCCCCATTAACTATGATTGATGCACCAACCAGAGAATAAGTGCATTAATGCTATAATTATCTGTTGAGGATGTTTTATTGATTCTGCAATGATATTTTAGTCAGTTTGTATTATTTAGTTTCTGACTTAAATCAGGAAGAAATGGCTATTGGTGAAGAAATTAATCATCTAAATCAAATTGTCATCGATGCTTTTAGAAATAAAAGTCTAGCGTAGGCCTAGCTGAGTCTCTTACTGGCTAATGTTGGTTGCTATGATGATTTATTATGTTGGCTGAGGAGAAGGCTTCCGCGTGCCATTCCAAGGCTACGGGTGAAATATCAAGCCCCCTCTGGGCTTTTATTAAATCTTTTCTCCAGCTCAGTCTTCCAGAATCCATTCTGGTCAGTAGACAGCTCCAAGGCAGGGCTTATTCTAAGGCTTGTACATTTCCAGGTTATCAGGAACTTTTCTGTCTAAAAAGCAGGAGCACCTTTGCTCTTGATGTCTGGCCTCCCTCATCTCCTGAGGGAGTGTTGGGGGAAGGTCTGGGAGAATAAGAACTTCATATTTGGAATCTGTTTCAGTGACAATTCTTTTAGTTACAAGTGACAGAAAAGCCAATGCCAACAAACCTGAGCAAAGAGGAATCTGGCTCCCATAACTGAAATGTCCAGGGGAGGATCCATCTACTCTCAGTGTACTTTAGTCCAAGCTCAAGTGATGCCATAAGGCCTGGGCTCCCTGTATCTTAGGCCGGTTTTCCTAGACATCCAGGCATTATTTCCTAGCTTTGTTATGGCAAGAAAGGAGCAGTAACTCCATCTTGCCCGAACCAGCTTCATACCCTGTGCGGAAGGTTTTCTCTTTCTCTTCGACACCCCCAGGAGAACATGCACCACATCTCACTGGCTTTGATAAGTATTTCCCTCTCTTGTTAATGTTGGTGGCTGTGGATTGGCTGAAGCTGCTGTGTGGTTCTTCTTGGTTCTTCAGGGTCCCCCCCCCCCGCCCATGTGTCTTTTCACTCGGGTTTCAGGGACAGCCACTGTGTGTATAAGATCATTTTTGAGGCAGAGAAGAACCATATGATAAATTTGAAGCTTCCATTCAGATGTATGTCATGATAATTTATATTTGATCAAAGTCAGTCACATGGCTAAGACAGTATCATAGTACTTGGAGGTATGTTCTTCCCATGGAGAGAAAGGTGAGTACTTGCAAATAGTAATAGAATCTACTATAACTACCAACCTCTATAGGCTGAGGAGAACAGGAGCTTTCCTAAAGGAAAACCAGAGTGCAATTTTTCTAGGAAAATGGCAACGATTAGTTACCTTCCTTTGATATATTATAATCCCTTCATCCAATGCTTGATGTTTCTCTACTGCCTAAGGTAAAACCCAAGGTACCACTCTCCCAAGAAAGGGGAACTCAACTTGTAAACTGCAGAGGCAACTTATTCTATATTTTGACCACTCTGCAGTTCCTCCAGGAAAAAAAAAAAAAAAAAGCACTTCTTTAGCTCAAGCTAAGACTATGGGCTTATATGAGAGGATGGGGGAGGGAAAGATGGGAAAATAAAAGACTTCTGTATGGCTCATTTTCGGGGCAAGGGGAAAAAAGCAGGGTGTTGAAGGAAAAAAGCAAGATAGAAATCATTTTCTTAAGAGCTCTTCATAATATAATGCAAAGCAGTGACAATGCCCTTCCACTCCCATATATTTCTTAGACCAGAACTACCAGATTTGTAGTTCTGAGCAAAGGCAAAAGTCCTGGTCAGGGCAGAGGGCAAGTCCTTGATCACTGAGAACATGACTTTCTTCTCTTTGATGTGTCTTTGGATGAACTATTTACTTGTACTTGCTTTTAATTTACTGGCCAACAATTAGAGCCAGCTAACAGGCCAACAAGCTGGCATGATGCACCCAATTATCTTCTGAAAATGTATTTCTGTGATTGGGGCTTTTAATTGCAGTTTAAATCAAATGCTCATGAACCCAGTTGCCATCGAGGGAATGAGACCAGCTAATGAAATAATGAGAGCTCTGACTCCAATTCAGGTAAAGGAACATGGAGAAAGGAAATTATTTCTTTTTAAAGTTTCTCCCCCTACCTTTTTAAAAACCTTGCCTTTGAAAGCATGGATGTCATAAATTTCACCACAAGGCAGCAATGTTACAAAATGGGCAGCTTGTTCCAGTCAGACCACAAACGGAACATGAGCCTGTTTTGTTTCCCTGGATTCACTCTCACGTTTGCCTGCTTGGGTTTGTGAGGGTGCCAAAGTTCTTACTCTAGATCAAACAGCTATGGCTTTGGAATTCAAATTTGCCAAATGGGCTCCCTTCTCGGAATGCCTTCTTCCACTGCCAATCTCAGATGTGAAGTGGTGCTGCAGGGTCACAAGGGGAGGGAGCCTGTGTCCCTGACACTGACTCATTTATGCAGATGTGGCATATGCCCAGAGCCCAGAGCCATAAGCACCTCTCCTAACTAACTCATGGTGCTTAATTCAGAGTTCTTCCCTCTTATGAAGAGCCAATTTGCCAATTATCCCTGAAATTTTTGATTAGGTGCCTTTTACCTAAGACACTGTGCCATGGGCTATGGACTTCTGAGGTTCATTTAGTTCCTGCTGAAAGATGATAGGGGCTTGGCTGAGAACCACAAGCACTCCACCATTTTCAAATATAAGCGAGTGTTTCTTTTCTTAGAGGTCTTGTAGCTTTAGGTTGGCATTTGGACAATGTGGATTAAAGAGAGCAGCAGCAACAGCCATAATAGCTACCATTTATCTAGTGAAATGGCTGTCTTTCTAGCTGCAAATTAGAATCACCTAGGGAGTCCTAAAAAGTACTGATGCCCAGGCTCCCACCCTGGAGGTTACAATTTCATGGGTCTGAGTTGGGGTTCAGACATCAATATTTTTAAATGCTCCCTGGTGATTCTAATGAGCAGCTAGGGTTTGAGAACCACTGATTGCATGCCTCCAATGTGCCAGCAACTGCGTGTAGAGCTTCACACATACTCACAAGAACTTGAAGTATTATTATTCCCATTTTATAGATAAATGATGCCTAGAGGGGTTTAGAAACTTATCCAAGATCAACAAGATTCGTAGGATTAGGTACTCTAAAGTGCCATATTTAGGTATGTGTTTGAATAGTTTGAGGATTAAAGACCAGGGGAGTTGAGACAGCATAAAAACTGTTGGCAGAAACTGGTGAGTTGAAGTGTTTTTCTTTCCTAGAGATAGGCGTGAGGTTCTCTGTGAAAAGGCACACACCCAGCACAGTGAAAATATACATTGTGCCTTTGGCTCAGTATAAAGCAAGGGATTTTACCTGGTTTCCATGAAGAACAGCTTCCCCAAGAATTGGAGCGATGCCTAAAGAGAAAGCTATTGGCCACATTGATCCAGTCCAATGTCCTCCATCTTTATTTTCCAAGAGAGCTGATTTTCATCAGATAGGTAACACATTTCTTCCTCTACCCTATTGGGGAAGAAGCCCTCCTTTTCCTGCTATTATTATCCTAAAGAGAGACAGCCAATGGCAACATGGAGATGACACAGGTCGGGAGAAGGAAGGCTGATGGGTGGCCCAGGAGGTGGGTTGAGACAGAACGTGATCTTAGAAAGTGGCTGGAAAAGTGGAACAAAGGGATGCTTCAGGTTGGCATGGTTACAAAGGAGATAGGGATGCTTTGAACCTGAACTGTTCCAAAATGAGCTATAGAGTCTGGCCATCAACTTTGGCCACAGAGATTGACTACTGTAGCATTCTACCTCCTATGGACAAAGGGGCCAGCCCTGGTGTTGGCTAAGACCTTGCTTTTTGTCTTATGATATTTCTGTTCAGTGCTCCTCACTGCTGTTTCTTACCCACTTGTCACCCTGCCATGTTCTGCTGGTTAGGAGTCTGGCATGTTTTAGAAGTGCCTAGACCATGAAAGTGGAGATTGAGCAGAAAACAGACAGGAATTATTGTTTTGCTAGTTTCTTTGCTATATTATTCTTTTACACATGCCAAGGATTATCTTTTGGTGGTGTGCCAATAGTCTAGACTCTTTTATCTGTTTTGTTTACTGATATATATATCTCCAGTATGGTGACTGGCCCATAGTAGGTACTCAATAAATATATTTGAATAAATGGATAAATAAAGGAAGTGAAAAGAACCTAAAAAAAGTCACAGAATCATCAACCCAGGACTATAAATACAAGACATTAGAAGAAAATTCTCCTAAGGCTTCTCTACTAGTATGATGGAGTCATGTTGAGGTAGGATACAGGATTGTCATGAAATTTCCTAGATTTTATTCTCTCTCATTTCCCACATCTACTTATAAGCAAAGTAGATTTACGTTGGATCAATGTAATTCAATGTTACACTTCATGTGTAACAAAGAAATAATATCTCTCCCAAAGAGTTTGGGGAAGATTAAGAGAGTTAATACATATAAATTGCTTACCATAGTGCTTAGTGAATGCATTGAACATTATAGATGCTTAATGAATGATAGTTAATAGTTATTATCAAGAAGCAAGGTATGACAAGATGCCTGTTGGCTCTGCATACTAAGGATCATTAATTATGACCTTTGGGTTAGCTAATTGTATTCTTCGAAGCTTCTTTCCTCCCATTTACCATTCATTTTCCTATTCAACCCACTATACAGAGTATCTAATTTGTGCCATACTCTGAACTAGATTCCTGGAAAGTAAAAGTAAACAAGGCAGAGTATTCCCTGATGCTAGCACCTTTGATGCTTCCTACAGAGACAACAGACCCCCATCCTAGAATCTTCCCTTGTAGATCTTTCCCTTTTTTTCTGATAATGGGAAGAGCTCGTCTTCCTGTCACACAATCTATAATGGCAGAAGCTTGACCACCTTGACTGATGGCATCAACAACAAGGAAGATGGAGAGCCACTGTTCTTCCTACTGAAATGCTATTTCCCTAGAACCTTGTTTGGCTCACCTTTCTTCATTTAGAATTCCACTCAAATGATGCTTCCCGGGGAAGACTCTGCATTCCCAGTCCCCTTTACTCAGTCACTATGTGTTACATCACCCTGTTTTATTTTCTTCACAGAGTTCAATATCCAACATTATTTTATTCATTTAATTCTTTATATATTTATAGTCTGTCTCCTTTTCTAGGATGTAATCCCTTGAGGTAGGGGACAATAAATGCCCTTGTAATAGTTGGTACAATTGCACTTAGAGTGGAGCCTGGCATATCATGGTTATATTATACATGTTTGTGACTGAATATTTTTATGGTCTGTCTCCAGACTCTCAGAGCTCCTTTGGGCATCTCCCAGAGCTTCTGGAAGGTGGAATTTTCTATTGCAAGTTGATAAGGGATTCATCTGACAATAGAGTCAAAGAAATCAGCCATAACCAGCAGAGTTGACAGTGTCCTTTTAAGAGCTGGCATGGAACATTTGATAAAAATACAGTGAGAGATCAGAGCACAATGAATCATATTTAGGAGAAAATCTCTTTTGAAAAGCCCAGGGTAGGTCATGTTTTTTTCATGCTTGTCAACTTGGCTGAATAATTTGCTTAAAATAAATGGATGAGAATAGTAAGTTGCCTTGTAAGGAAAATGAAATAGACTCCTTGCTTCGTGTGCAACATGTCTCTGCCTCTGAAGGGTCTGTCTTGGGTGGTGGTGAGCTTTGCGGGTAGGGATGTGGTTCATGCATTAAAAACAGGTTAAATGTCTTCTTGGCTTTAGCACAAGATTTCTCGAGCATCAGCACTTAGCCAATTTCCAATGCAAACAGATTTGATCCATCACTATTGTTGAAAAAAAGCGCTACCTCTCAGATCTGTCAGGTTCTAACACATTAGCCAAATGAGTTAATATCTTCTCATTGTTGTCTTTATTAAGCCTTTGTTAAACCAATCTTAGATAATGATGTGTTTCCATCAGAAGTCTTTTAATAAAGTAAGTGTTCCTTTATATAACCTCTCCAGGGAGAATGCCATGGCTTTGGAAATACAGAGAGCCACAATGTTGAAACTGCAAGCAACAAGATTAATTCCCACAGTGCTAGGCCTGGGAATAGCTCGAAATTTGTGGCACATGCTTCAGAGGCAATATGCACAGGAGAGTAGAGTTAAGTGTCCTTTAGGCCACAGAGGGAGAGAGTGGATGTTTTGGTGACTGGGACAATGGGACAATGTAAGCTTAGTGCCAACTTTGTCACCATGGGATGTTCAGTTACCACTTAGTGCCAAAGACATGACACAGAAATAAATCGAGAAAAACTACATGGATTAACTCAGTTCTTTCTGTCTCCACCTATCCACAAATATGGATGCAAGGCCCTGGGAATCCCACATTTGGTATATTAGCTTGATCAGAGCTTGTTCACCAGGACTACCCTGTCAGGGCAAAGACTAGACTCCAAAATTGTCCCTCCTCCCTCCTTAAAAAATCCCTTTGCTATTACCTAACCATTTTGCTGCAAAGAGCTAAAAACTAATTCATACTAATTTAGTAATGATTTATGTAGTTAGTAGCTCTTAAGATGGCCCAACTGATCCTTGCTTGCTAGTATTCACAGTGGTATAATCCTGTTCCCCAGAGTAACTCACTTCTAGCCAATAGAACCAATGTTGAGGGGATGCCATTTTCATAATTAGATTAGAAAAGATTACTGTTACCTTCATAGCTGGCAAACTTTTGGTAAAACAAGAAGTCGTGTTGGAGAAGCCCATGTGACAAGGAACTGAGGATGGTTTCTGGATAATACTCAGCAGCAAATATAAGCTCCCAATCCAACAACCCACAGAGAACTGAAGCCCAATAATAACTGAGTTTGGAAGTGGATCCTTCCCCAGATGGGCTTCCAGATGAGATCCTACTCCTGGCCAACACCTTGACTACAGATTTGCGAGACCCTGAAGAGAGGACCCAGCCTAGCTGTGTCCAGATTCTTGACTCACAGAAACTGTGAGGTGAGAAATGTATGTCTTTTTGAAGCCACTAAATTTGTGGTAATTTACTGTACAGCAATAGAGAACTTGTACGACTGACAAATGTCCTGAGCCAGAGTATATGTCAACAGGCACCCTAACCACAGTTGTACTTCTCTGATGGTGAGGCATAGTGGCAGCAGGTTGGATAGTCCATGGAATACTGACAGGGAAAGATTATGGGAGTTTCTGGAGCTTGTTTTTGAGGTTTGCTGAAAGAGCACCACTTCACTCAATTGCATGGAAGCTCTGTTTCTTCATTTTTCTCTTCTGAAGAAGGCCTCTCTGATTGGACCAAGGTCCAGTGGTGCCATTCTACAGAGACAGACATGGTCTGCCTTCTTGGGTTTTCATGCTGACAGGGATTCTAATGGTCACCACTCATTTGTTTGGCATTTGCCAATCCATGACTTCTCCCTCTTTTCCTTATCCATCAATACTCCTCCTTCTACAAAATGGGAATGAACGCTTGGGCCAAACCATGTGCCAGATCAGTTAGGAGCATGATCTTTGGAGCCATGTTCCCTTCTTTGGTTATTCATGTCCCTCCTGAGATACCTTCTTGGTACCTCAATTTATGAATTACAATATAGGTTGAAAATCATACCTATCTCCATAGGGTCATTATAAAAATTAAATGTAAATCTCTTAGAACTCAGTATGGAATACTTAGTAAATACTAAATAATCAGTAAATACTCAATAAATGTTAGAGATTGTTGTGGCTTTAATAGATCTTCCCCTGAAATGCTTGCCTATCACCGAGGCTCTGATGATAGAATACAAGCTTTATCTCCAGAGGTGATCTTTGTCTCAAAGTCATAGCTTTTTCACAGAGATGAGAATGTACCTGTGTCCCTGGGTTGCTGCCCCCTTCAAGAACATCCCCTTTACATTGTCCATGGTTATCAGTAGAAACTAGGGCTTCATCCAAAGGCTGATCCTTACCCTTGTGCATTGGGTGCATCATTCTCCTTTCTAGACTTCAGGGTCCTCATCTGTGAGTTGGACTAGCATCCTGATAGTCCTCCAGGGATTCTGGTGAGAGCTACAGGGTAAATATTTGAAGAGAGCTAAGAGGTTCTCTGAGACTCTGAAATGGAATTAGCAAAATTGGAAAAGGAGGCCAGAGGTCAGGGGAAGCCTGAAGCAGGAAGACAGGAAGCCTCAGGCTTCCTTCTTCAGGCTGCAAGAAGACCCCCAGGCTGTACAGGTCCTGGTCTTCTCATCCGGTCCCCAGAAAGAATGGTGATGACTACCATCTCCTCACCAGATGGTGGCTACTTGAGGCAGAGTCTGTATCTCACCCTTTTCTGGGCCCAGAATGCGGGAGGCCCTTGGCTAATGCTTGTTGAGTGAATGTCCGAGTGAGTGAGTGAATGAGGTTGTGCATTTTCTAAGTGCCTATGGCCCAGCCAGGACAAACATATCCCTGGAAGCCTTCTAGTCTGGACTCAGGTTTATTTCTGCCTTGCAGAGATCACACCATGATTTTCATTCTGGCAGTGAGCTTGTGAGTGTCTGAGCTCCTGTTCCAATAGGCAGTGGGTTAACCAGAGAAACTCATGCAATCCTGCTCCTGGACAGAGAGGAAGGGGGGCATTCTGTCTAATCAGATGTCAAGGTCATTCTCAGTCTGCTCAGGGTGAGTCCACCTGCTCAGGTAGATGTTTTGATGTTGACATCTGCTCCAGCTAGTTACCCACTACATAAGAACCTGGGGTTTCCAGGTGACAGTCCAAAGCCAAAAGGAAGGGTATACCAAGAAGCATGAGGGAGAATCTCTTCAGTGTCTCTGGGATCCTAGGCAGATGGCTTGTGATCCTGCCTAGACCTGGTCACACTGAACACCACCTCTCACAGTTAAACCAATGGTCCTGAGGGAGCATGGTATACTGGTTCATCTGTGTCCCTGATGGCCAGGGCAAGAATGAGTCAGTGCTGAATGTGGAAATAAGTCAGTGAATGACTAAATGCACAGAAGTGTGTGTGGAAGAAAAAACTCGTGGAAGGAGCCCATAGCCTGGAAGCTGGGAGACCCTGTATTATGCATGACCCAGACCAACTACTTCTCTTCCTCTGATCATTGATTTTATTCTCCATAAAGAAGGGAACCAGCCTAGACTGGGTCACAAACTGGGGTCTCAAGGGTGCCTTCTGGTCGTCAATGTGTTCTGTTTGGCCAGCATTGGATTTTGAAAATACAAAACTTGCATGCATGTAGGTATAGGACACATGCTGTCTACCTGTCCAGAGTAGTACTTGATGCCTTGCTTGCTTTACATGTTTATGTGAACTGCTTGGCCCTCAAGGGCATCTGAGTTTGCTACCCTTGGTGCCAGAAGCCCCTAAGGCATTTTTGCTTTGGCATGCTAGAATTCTATTAAAATAAGAGGGACAGTAAATGGAGTAAAGGAGAAAAAAGAGAGGGGGCAGAGAGAGAGACAGGCAGAGAGAAGAAAAACGAGAAAGTGGGATAGGGGAAGAGAAATCTGAAGTGGAGGTAGAGGTCAGATAGGAAGGAAAGTTCTGCTCAAGACTTCCCCCAACGTGTCCCTTGGGTCAAAAGCAAACACTGGGCTACCTCTGAAGGAAACAATATCAAAAGAAAGAAGCAAATTCTGGCCTGGAAGAGAACCCTTTCCCCAAGCTCTGAGACACTGCTCAGGGGACCTGGCCACAGGTTGGGTCTGGGGATCCACTCATCTCTGTTTCACAAGGACTTCATCCCCTGTGGGGGGTTTTACAAAACCCCTCAAATTTGACTAACCTTGGGAAATGGCATAGACTCTCCTTTGGGCCTCCTCATGGCTGTGGGGGTCCAGGCTGTTTCCAGAGCCAAGCCTAGGAGGAGCCACGGCTGGGATGGCCAGGGCCCAGAGGTTCTGCAGCCCTGGCTGTGGTGCTGAATTATTAATGTTCATTTCAGTTATCCTTTGGTTCAGCAGAAATATGACAAAGCAATCTCAGATAATGAAATCACCCACATTTTCTGCTGTTCACAGCAGGCTTTCAGGGGCAAATCTTGCCCCCACCTTCACAGCACTGATTGAGTTATACATTTGTGGTTGGGGGGCATAACTCCATGTTATTGATCGGTGTGTAGTACATAGATTAGAGTGACCCGAGACCCTTCTTTCAGCTGATCAGCAACTGCTCATGGTCAGCAGGTGGAAGAGGAACCTTTGCAGAACAAGCAACTGTCACTTCAAAGAGGGTTTCTGGAGGGGAGTGGGTGTCAAGGAGCCAAGCAGCCCTGGTTTAGTCTGGAAAACCTTCATTGTTCTCCCTACTCCTCTCTCTCAATTTACCTGTCACTGAACCCTCACTGGCTGAACTGTGCCCTTTTATGGCATCCTAGGACTCATCTAAGACTCATGTAAGCACTTTTATAGGAGGAGAAGAGACTCAGGGTAGAGTTATGTTGCTTTTTTTTATTCCTTCCTTTCTTTCCCCTCTACTATCTCTTCATGACCCTTTATACTACATTTTTAAAAATTTATATTATTTTTTAAAGTTTATTTATTTGGGAGAGAGAAAGAGAGAAAAGAGAGAGAGAGAGAGAGAGAGAGAGAGAGAGAGAGAGAGAGAATGAGTAGGGGAGTGGCAGAGAGAGAGAGGGAGACACAGAATTCAAAGCAGGCTCCAGGCTTTGAGCTGTCAGTACAGAGCCCAATGTGGGGCTCAAACCCATGAACCATGAGATGATGACCTGAGCCAAAGCCGGATGCTCAACTGACTAAGCCACCCAGGTGCCTCCCAATTTTTTAAAAATCCCAAATCCAACCAAAAAACTAAAACTACCATCAGTCACCCAAAGACTCCAGGACCCTAAATCATGTGTAGCAGATTTTGCTAATGGAATGAATGTGGCTCTCAGTCATATTTTATTTCTTCATGGTAATCAAATCACCTTTTTCAGGATTGAACATATCACCTTTAGTTGACTGTATTTTAAAGTTAGGAATATCACATAATGATCTAGAGGGATGGTTTCTCCTGAAATATCAGATTATCTACTTATAAAACTTAATGTCAGTATATTTTACTTTTTTCCAATTCTTTGAACATTGACAATGTATGCAACTTTATAAAACTGGTTAACTAGCACCCATCATTCTCCAAAGCCAAAAAGAAGGCAGAAGAAGAACTGGGGGGGGGGTTCCATAAATATAAATGGAATTCATACAATACTCTCTCTTGAGGCGGTTGTCCTCAAAGTGTTATTTCCTTTTGAAATATTAATAGATGATTAACCATTGTTCATAGATCTTAAATTACTCTAATTTTAAATCTTTATAAGAGATAAGAATATCACAACCCAAAGAATAAAAATATTTTCCAGATCTAGATCAATGTCATCCTAGGTTGAGGAGTATATTAGTCAGAGTTACCCAGAGAAACAGAACGAATAGGCTAAAAATATTTATTATAAAGAATTAGCTCACATAGTTATGGTAGCTGAAAAGTCCCATAATCTGCTGCTTGTGAGCTGGAGGCCCAGGAAAGCCAGTGGTACAATTTCAGTTCTAGCCTGAAGGCCTGAGAACCAGAGAAGCCAATGGTGTCAGTCCTGGAGCAAATGCAGAGGAAAACCAAAGCTCAAGGGGTCAGGCAGGGCAAATTCTTCCTTCTCCTTTTGTTCTATCAGGCACTCAACAGATTGGATAAGAAGACCCACCTCTACTGGCAAAGGCAATCTGCTTTATGCAGTCTACTGATTCAAATACTAATTTTATCTGGAAACACTCTCACAGACTTACCTGGAATAATGTTTACTCAAATATCTGGGTACCTAGTGCACATAAAATTAACCATCACAGGGGGTAAAATCAAACTGAGGAAGGATGTGGTGTGGAGCCGATATATTTGTTCAGAAAAGCTGCCATGGGTTGGTCTCATGGTACTTTTGTTCTATTGTTGGCATTGGGTGATACTTGGTGATTGTTTGGTATGCCATTCACATTGACTTTGGGGATTTTCTCAATTTTCCTTTGTGTCTTCTTAACAAATCCTGATTCCTTAGTCTTGAGACGCCTTCTCTCTCAGGCTCCCTTGGACCCCTAACGCTCGAGACACCTTTGTGGGACTGGTTTCAGCTCCATCATGTCTCTGGCCAGAGTCAGAGCTAACAAACTGTTTCACCCTGGGCTTGTGTGTTACAGTATCTGCCCTACCTCATGAAATGAGAAGATAAAACAAGAATAAATATACAGAACATCATCCTTTTCAAAACTCAGGACTAGATTCTTGGCTCTCTGACATTTTGTGCCCCAAAATTCCTTGGCAAAGAGTCAAACACACACACAGAAAACAAGAAAAGACAACCACCACAAAAATTTGGGCACTCAAACCAGCACAGCTGTCTTAGAAGAATCTCTTCAGAGGTCATCTTGTCTAGCCCTATGTCTCCAGACAGATTGGCCCTGGCCCCACCTCAGAATGGTAGAAGCCTTCCTGCTTCACCTGGCCTGGACCCCTGCCTCCTCTAGCTGCCTCCTCTACTGGTGCCCCTGGAGATCATGGGGTAACATATTCCTCTGATAGCAAAGCCCTGTGTTTGCCTTTAGGCTGTGAGTCACAGGGCTCGTCCCTCAGACGCCCCTCTCCTGCTTCTCCCTTCCTGGCAAATATCTCTTTATCAGGTTGTCCATGATTAGCTTCTCAGAGCACCTCTGACTTTTATTTTCTCCCCATGAGCATTGTCTGTTTGTCCAATTCATCCCAAAATAGCCCAGCCCGGCCATCCCATAATACCTCCATCCTGTGTCACTCAAAACAGGAGCCCTGCAGGAGCTCTGAGCTCTTCTTCCTGTCCTTTCTCTGCTTTAATAAGCACACCCTGGGCTTTAGTCAATGCCTTTCCTCCAGATTCATGAGTTGGCTGCTTTTGCAGCGGGCCCTACATCCTGGCAGATAAATCTCCCCCAGACCTGTCGGCACAGATGGAGGGAAGTAGCTCAGCAGATCCTCAGAGAGGTGACTGTGGAGATGCCAGATTTATCACCCTTCCTATCCCCTAGGGAGTTACCTCCTTGACCTTCAGGATAAAGAAGGGGCCAGAGAATAGTTTTTGCTGCAAGGGACCTAGATGCCAAATGCACTGCCTCCAAAGATGCCCTCCCCACTGGTCCTCGGTGACAAATGAAGAGCCTGGTTCATGGAAGATGGGAGGTGAGGGGCTCTTAACTTCCCAAGGAAGGAAAGGCTTTGCTGGCCTTGGTGGGGACTTGCTGCCACTGAAGAGAAACATGCTGATTTCCAGCTCCACTCTCCAGGGTCACTCTGGGTTAATTTTAGCTGCTTCCATGCCCCTGGATGGACCACACATTTTTCCTCCTTAACCATGTCCAAGGCTCTCTTCTTACGCAGCCCCAGCGCCTGCCCAAGCAAAATTGAGACATGTGCTTATGACAGTGTGTTTCCATGAAGACAGATCGCTCGCTCTCCAAGGTCAAACCTCCCGCTGGCCAGGCTCTTTGGCAAACGATTCGTCAAACAAGGCAGCGGGTAGCAGACAGCCAGCTCACAGGCCCCTGGCTAGTCGACTCGTCAAAACCTTTCAGAGGATTATTGTGCCCTGTAGAACTTTTCTCCTTCCACTGACTGTCTGTGTCTCCCTTGCCAGTCCCCCAACTCAGAGGGATGAGTTGGCACAATATCGGAAATTATGACAAGGACCCAGAAGGCAAAACAAATCCTTCTGCAGAAATTGGGAAACTTTCTCAGTCATTTTGCAAGGCAAGAGCCACGGTCCCTTGTGAAGTTTAAAAAGGCAGAACAGTGAAGACCTCACCCGCTGTGCCTGTCCATTTACTTGTCCATCTCATGCACCTGTGAGGGGGCCTGACTCTTGTTTTCCACCAGCCCATACTACAGTGCCAGCTTTTGTTAACTTGTTTATTGACTATTTATTAAACTACTATTCATCTGGCACTGAGCACATGATTCCTACCTTCATGGAGCTTGCTATCTTGTGGAAAGTGTCACACTCTAAAAAGGCGACCAACATAAATGGGAGATAATGAATTCTAGAGTGTTAATGAGATTATTCTGGTAGGCAGCCTCTAAAATGGCACCCGATGACCCTGCCTTCTGTAATGCCTTCCCCTCAAGTGTGGCCCTGGCCTAGTGACTCACTTCAAAGTGAAGTGATGTCACTGCAGAGATTATAAAAAGACCATGACTTCTGTAGTGCTTGTCACCAATCTCTCTCTCTGAGTCTGAACTCTGATAGAAGCCAGCTGCCTTGTGAGTGGAGCCCACATGGTAGAGAACTGATGTCTGTGGCCAACAACCAGTGAGGACCCAAGTCCCCTCAACAGCCTGCAAGTGAGCCTGGAGGTTGTTCCTCCTCTAGTCAACATCTTGCTGTCAGCCAGTGAGACACCCTGAGCCAGAGGACCCGCCTAAGTATGGCTGGTTCTCTGACCCACAATAGCTGTGAGATACTGAATATTTGCCACTACATTTTGGCATGATGTTTTACACAGCAATACTATCAACTGGAGCTTTTGAATATCGATTTACAAAGGGAGTCTCATTGAAGTGGGGGTGGCCAGGAAAGACTGCTCTGAAGACATCACATTTAAGGTAAGAATTGAAGGATAGCAGGCACCAGCCATACAAGGAGCTGGAACAATAGCATTCCAGGCAGAGGGAACAGCACATGCAAAGCTCTTAGGCAGGAAAGGGCTTAGATTATTTTAAGAGCTGTGGTAACAAAGTAGTGCCTGGATGCTAAACTAGCCCCTTTACTTTTCACTTTCTTTCTTTCTCAGCTCCACCTTGAAAGTATCATCCCTGCCACATTGCTGGGGAGACTGAAGCAGAGAGAGGTTCAGTCACCAGCCTGAAGTTACACAGCTAGAAAGGGGTAGGGCTTGGAGTCAAGCCTGAGTGTTCCTAAATCTAGAACCCATGTGGTCATTCTACCTCTCTGCACCATGTGACTTCACTCAGCCACTTCTCAGACATCCCCCATTCTCAGGCCATGTTCTTGGGACATGTGGTTCTTGTCCTGAAGTAGCTTACAACTTGAAGGGAGAGACAGATGCTGAGAGCTACCATTTTTTCCAGGGCTTTACTCCTTTGTTCCTCATACAAACCTTGCAAAACAGCTGGAAGTGGGGAAAGGTATCATGACTGTACCCATTTACAGACACAGAGAGTGATACCCAGTGGTTATGATTGGTCAGCAAAAGGCAAAATGAGATCTTGACCCCAGGGCCTCTGACTCAATCTCATATTCTTTCCTCTACCCCGCCCCCCACCATTGTGATGTACACAGGAGCTTTTGAGAAAGGTGGAGAGCCCTTTCTAAGGTCAAGAGTGCCCTCTTTATAACCCTGCTCTAATATCGGACTAGATTTTGTGGGTTGCTCCAGTTGTGGTGGCTGTGTGTATGACAATTCTCACAAAGCCACTGAATGTGGAATAATTATGTATGTCACGTGAATGTCCTTACCTTTACAATTTTCACCACGGGCTCCCTTTAAATAAGTAGACTTTCTGGTTCATTACTCTTCAGAATTCAAAGAATAATCAAAATTTGCAGGACTGCTTGCTTATAGCTCTCAAGTCTCCTTCATCTATTCCCAACTACCTGCCCACCACCCTTTTAATCTTAACATAATCATGATTCTCTTGGAAAGGCCTAGCTGGATTCCCAGTTGAAATTAGGGTTCCTCTACTAATCTCTCCCACAGCACCTAGGTACCTCCTTTTCGATCTTACCACCATCTGTAAGTTTGTATGAACTCTGGAGATCATTCCTCTCATTGTTTTCTCCCACATTCAGCTGCAAGCCTCATGCAGGTAGAGCTAGTGTATTGGGAATTTATAGTAGCGTCTCAGCCTAGCATAGTGTTTGGAGACTTGGTGAATTTTGTTAAATTAAAACGATGCCACTGGACTCACCACAAACACTGTCTGTGCCACACTGCCGAGTTGTGGGCACAGGAAGGTGGAAGGAATATTATTGGGGTGGGGGTAACATTGCTCAAGAACACCTGAGTGTAACAACAAAAATGATCATTGTAGCTGGTATGTATTGAGCGCTTAGGGTATAAGTGTTTCCCAGGTATCACCTGTCAAGTGGTTTCAAGGAATAAGTTAGAGACAGCTATTTTGCATGGAGATATTCTTACATACAAGTGATAAGGTGGCTAACTTGTCCTAGTTTGTTCATGACTGTCTCATTTTTAAAACTAAAAGTCCAGGCTCCTAGGGACCGCCTCAGGTTTAGGCAAAATAAGATGGTCTGTCACCCTAGTGAGGGAAAATATTCAGTGGACTGTTGCTACCAAATAGGATTTATAACAGAGAAGGGAGAGAGGATAGAAAGAGAGAGAGAGAGAGAGAGAGAGAGAGAGAGAGAGAGAGAGAGAGAGAGAGAGAGAGAGAGAGAGAGAGAGAGACCTGTGGGTTGGGAACAGTGAATCTTGTTTGCATTTGGCAGATGGGTGATGGGTGTGTGTGTCAGGGGAAGGAAGTAGTAAATGGGTTAGTTAGCAGGTAGAAAAGAGGTCAGGCTGGGCATCCTGTCCTTGAGCAGGACAGAGAGGGATATTAAAGAAAAAAATTTTAATTGCTTAGTGTTTCTGCAGAAAACCTGAGCAGTGAATGTGGTGGGCTGCTCTGGGTCCTTCATCAGCACCCCCACCTAAGTTAGCCAGCTCCTCAGCATTTCCCTTCTGAGAGGTGCTCAGTAATCTGCGCTCAGTCTCAGGCAGTGCAGCATAGTCACCAGGCTTTGGGAATCCAGAGCCAGGGAGGCCTCAATTCCAAGATCGGGGAGAGGAATTGTCCATTGGGGAAGAGGAGTGTTGATTCCCCTGTGTTTCATGTGGAAAGCTTCAGCTGTCAGTTACTTGTCCCAAATAGATGTTGCTTTGGGTCATCAAAGCATTCCCGGGGGCTGTGAGTGGTGTTTCTGGAACTTGTGGTCCCTTGGGGGAAGTTCTGTTCATTCACATCATGGCACTGGCAGGTGAGGGTTGCTTGGTTCTGAATGAAAATTCTAGCCACCTGTAATGTTTGGCTGCAGAAATAGTCCATGCTCTCATGCAGCAGATAAAGAAGTGTGAAAATGAATTTCTCAATGACTTGAAAAACATCCGGAGTCCTCAAGGATGAGGGGGATTCTTACATATAATGAAAATTGATGCCATTCTTGTGTGGTTCTCAAGGCACCCAGGAGGCAAGAGAGGATGTTTTCTAACGGGTGGGCGTGAACAGGAAGGCGGGGCTCTCCACTTGACTGGAATCACTTCCTCCTCCATTTGCTCATTAACATCCACTCTTGGGGGAACTGGGTGGCTCAGTTAGTTAAATGTCAGATTCTTGATCTCAACTCAGGTCATGATCTCATGGTTTGTGGGATTGAGCCCTGTATCAGGCTCTGCGCCAACAGCAAGGAGCCTGCTTGGGATTGTCCCTCTCTCTCTGCCCCTC
This sequence comes from Suricata suricatta, assembly GCF_006229205.1. NCBI lineage: Eukaryota > Metazoa > Chordata > Mammalia > Carnivora > Herpestidae > Suricata > Suricata suricatta. Next base: position 33,393,789 of record NC_043715.1, on the reverse strand, counting down.
CTCTGCCCCTGCACTCTTTCTCAAAAAAGATAAATAAACTTAAAAAAATTCACTCCTTGTTTAATTTCTGTCCATTCAGTCATTCATGTATTAGTTCCTTTATTCCTACATATTCATGGGTTCACTTTTTTATTTGTGATCCTCAACCCCCTTCTGGTAAGTTTTAGTGAGCACTTATGTGTTCACAGTTGTGCTGGGGGTTCTGGGTCAGAAGAGGTTGCTGCCTCAGGAAACTCTCCTTCTCCCCAGGGTGACAGATGCCTCATAACCTCATAACTCTAATCTAAAGTCAGGGTTCTGGGGACGGAGGTTAGACCATGCCCATTTGGCAGAGATCCATATAGAATTCCTGGATGCTCTCCGGAGTCATGAAGAGCCTCAGGACAGTCCATGGGCCTTTTGATGTGCTTGTGGGAACTGGCCCTGGGGGGGCAGTAACCAGTAAGGGTTGGCCCCAAAATGGATTTTCTCTTGGCTGAGTTGTGTGGAGAATGCCAGGTTTCCATTTCTTGGTTTTATTGGCCACGTTTACAAGGTAATGATAAGATCTGATTATATAGGTGGCCCAAGCCTCCTTTGCCTGTCTGCATAGCCCAAAGAATCCAGAGCCTCCAGAGATAGGATTTTACTTCTCTCACATTTCACAAAGTACAGAGAACCAAACCAAGTGCAAGTTCAGAGACCAGTCAACAGGATTCCAAGGCAGGCCAGGGGTCCCATTTCTCTGTGCCCTGCTGAGCACTCAGCTGTGCTGCGGAACAGTCCTAGGCTGACCGTCATGGGGGACTTACTGGAGAAGAAACAATTCATCCCTTTCTTTTAAAAGATGCTGGAAAAGAACATGAAACACAAACATAGCTCACACCTGTAGCCTATATACAAAGTGCTTTACTATTTATCAAAATCTTTTAAGATTGTTGTTCTCATTTGAGCCTCACTTGGGCTGTATCAGGAGTGGAGTATTATTTTCACTTTACCTGTGAGGAAAGTACTTAAATTATCCAAAGTCACACAGCTAATAGAGGGCAAAGTTAGAATTTGAACTCAGGCCTGTTTGTGTCTGTGCCATAAGCCTACACCACAGTGTGTAACAGGTGAGAGCTGGTCCATAGCCTTCTTAGGGGAATTTGGAGAAAGGAGATGTCACTGCAGCTAGGTGTAGTCAGAGGAAGCTTCTTGGAGGAGTTGGCATTTCCCTTGGGTTGAGGAGTTAGCACTGGTCATGAATTTATTCTTCTTTTCACCTCCTAGCCTCTTTAATGAAACAGGGAATGAAATTCACCTGCTGACTCCAACCTCTGTCTGGGGAATGGAAAACTTTTATTCCTCAGTGATTTTGAGACCCTGACATGAGACCTGAATGGCTCGGAGATTTTAATCATTCAACAGACAGCTTTGCCTAAGAGCAGAAATAAGAACTGATGCAGAGTCCTCTTTATGGGTAAATATAATTAGCTTGGCTATTATACTCTGAATCCTCCCTAAGCCCACATGTTCAGGCAGCAAGAGGAACCTGCTGGCTTTTGGTGACTCTGAAAACCAAGAATCTTTGCTGGGGATGCAATAATTTGATTTATCCCAGAAACAGGCCAACATTACAAGGCTGGGTTTGCAATTTCATTATGCAGAGATTAATTTACATGCAGAGCTAATTAAGCAACTGAAACACCCACTAATTGATTATTACATGAAAACGAACACATCAATTTGGAGAAATACACTCTACAAGGTTGCACAATATTTGCAAACTTAATTGCCAAGTGGAAATTCCTTTTCTAGTGGCTAATAAATTTAACCAATTAACCTTTGCTGGGATGTTCTTTAATTCCTGGAGTCCAGCAGCACTTGTCAGGAAAGCTTTAGTCTTTGTCTTTTCAAACTCAAAGTCAGAAGAGACGGCAGCTCCGGGCTAGCATGGGTGTGGAGCACACTAGGGGCTCAACAGATGCTTCAATACACATCCAAAGAGTCTATGGCAGTTATTTCCCTTTTTTTATTATAAGAATTTTGCTGGATGATATTCATGAAAGATGATGTTATTACTCATCTCCCATCTCCAAATTTTTTTAAAGCTACATAGCATTCACAGAAATACAGTAACTAGTCCAGTCACAAAGCTAGCAGGGAGTGGAGTTAGGCCTTGAATTCAAGTTTTCTGTCTCCAGGTTCAATGCTTTTTCTCCACGTCAGGCTCTTTGCTGTGTGCAGGACCCAAGGCTGACTGTACATGAAGGTGGAACAAAAGAGTCATGCATGGGGCATGATGAGATCCACAAGGCCTTCAGCTTCAGAGCACCATCACCCTGGTTTGCCAGTGCTGGACTTTGCTCTCAAAAGAGCTACCCCTACAAGTGGATGGACCTTGAGGGTGTCATGCTGAGC
>NC_043715.1:33318663-33391307 GCF_006229205.1 Suricata suricatta | reverse complement strand
GGAGGAGGGAGAGAGAGTTGGGGAGAGAGAGGGATGCAAAACTTGAGAGACTATTGAATGCTGAGAATGAACTGAGGGTTGAGGGGGAAGGGGGAGGGGGGAAAAGAGGTGGTGGTGATGGTGGAGGGCACTTAAGGGGAAGAGCACTGGGTGTTGTATGGAAAACAATTTGACAATAAAATATTATGGAAAAAAAAAAGAGCTACCCCTCCTCATGAAGGAGGGGACGGACCTTGGTTGAGTCCTGTGTTAAAATGCAAAGACCTCTTAAAGGAGTCACCATCAACCTCTCCCAGTAATTGTCGTCCTATCCCAGATTCACTTTTTAGAGGACATCACAGACTACAAGCATCCAAGGGACAGATAGGTCTTGACAAGTCAGATTGCATAATCACCCGGGTCTGTGGCCCAGGAAAAGACAATCCCAATGGAGTCAGGGTCCTGAATTGCTAGGGTCAGTGCAAGGGTATGATACATATACGATTTTGAAGTACAAAGGGTAAAAATTATGGGCAAAGAGACATAGGAAGGTAATACTGATGCTTTACTAAGTGTGTGGTGTTTGAGAAACTTGTACAATGCCTCCATTTCCTCATCTGCAAAACAGAACTCATGAGGCTGCCCTTCTGGCACACGTCAGGCTTAAATGAGCCAACACACAGAAAGCTCTTAGTGCAATGTCAGGCATGCAGGCTCTGGCCAGCATGTAGTGGCTCTTATTGCAACTGTTCTGGGCAGCTTACTGCCTCAACATTGGACAAAGCCTTGAGAGGCCTGCATTCCAGTCCAGAGTCATTGACTAACTCACTGTGAATCCTTCATCAATAACTTCCTCCTTCAAGTCTCAATTCTTACCTTTATAGTAGTAGTAGAACTGGATGCTTTCTAAGGGTTTCCATATCCAATTTATCTGTTTATTGATTTTTCTCAATAACTATGTTTTGAGAGCCTCCTGTGTACCAGGGCAGTGCTAGGCACTGGAGATATAATTTGGAGAGACAAAGTCTCTGCTCTTAGAGGCCTAACGTTCCAATAAATGATCAGACAATAAACAGGTGAGATATTTTCAGATGATGATCAGTTCCATAAAGAAAAGCAAGCCTTTGTTTGGGTCAGTCGGTTGAGAGTCTGACTTCAGTCCAGGTCGAGATCCCGTGCTTCATAGGTTCAAGCCCCATGTCAAGCGCTGTGCTGATGGCTCAGAGCCTGGGGCCTGCTTTAGATTCTGTGTCTCACTCTCTCTGCTCCCCCGTTCCACTCTGTGTCTCTGTTTCCCCAAAATAAATAAAAACGTTAAAAAAAGCAAGCCTTTATTTTCCTCCTCCACAAGATATAAAAACCAATCTGGTAAATTTAAGGACAAAAAAAAAAAGTCAGTGACAGGTGTGCATTGGCACTATTATGGATTCTCACAAACTCCAAAGAAGAGTCAAACACCCAAGCCTCAGGAAATAAAAGAACCAGACATGCTCTGGAACCCCACAGCTAGATTATATGGAGCTTCCTTTCTGGAAAGCTCCTAAAAGCTCACAGCTCACCCCCACCATCTCTGCTCTGTACTTTAGCTTTGATCTTACCTCTTCTTGAAGATTCTGTTTCCTATTCCTTGTAGAAGATATAGTAGAAGATCACATGCTATATCCCTTGAGAGAGAACGTGTCCTTCCTTTCTCAGTTATAATCCTAAATTCCTAGGGCAGGACTCTGATTGGTTTGCTTGGGTCGGGTGCCTATGATGGACCAATCACCTATAGGTTGTGCAGTGTGTATACTGTTGCACAAACATGGTTGCTGTAACCATATGCAAAGAAGCCAGAAGGAGTTTACAGAAACGGGTGGTGGAAGGACCTTCTGATCCAGGACACAGATTAGACAGACTATGATAAATGGAGAAGTTCTTGCATGAAATTTGCTCTGGAGTTTGAAGTCAATTCCCAAATAAAAAGTAGTGATGAGGGTGCCTAGGTGGCTCAGTTGGTTAAGTGTCTGACTTTTGACTTCAATTTAGGTCATGATCTCATGGTTCGTGAGTTCAAGCCCTGAGTTGGGGTCTGTGCTGACAGCGCAGAGCCTGCTTGGGATTCTCTCTCCCTCTCTCTGCCTCTCCCCTGCTGGTTCTCTCTCTCTCTCTCAAAATATATTCACGGTGGAGTACTACATGGCAATGAAAGGGAATGACATATGGCCCTTCGTAGGAAAGTGGATGGACCTTGAGGGTGTCATGCTGAGCGAAGTAAGCCAGGCAGAGAAAGACAGAAACCATATGTTTGCACTCATAGGTCTAACAGGAAAACAAGAGTGACCTAATGGAGAACCAGGGAGAGCAGAGGAGGGACAGAGAGTTGGGGAGAGAGAGGGATGCAAAACTTGAGAGACTATTGAATGCTGAGAATGAACTGAGAGTTGAAGGGGAAGGGGGTGGGGGGAAAAGAGGTGGTGGTGATGGTGGAGGGCAGTTATGGGGAAGAGCACTGGGTGTTGAATGGAAAACAACTTGACAATAAAATATTGAAAAAAAATAAACATTAAAAAAAATAAAATAAAATTAGGAAACTCAAAAAAAAATAAAATTTTAAAAAGTAATGATGGGGCATACTGAAAAGTTATTCTGGATATGGAATCCAAAGACCTGATATTTGATTCCGAGTCTACTACTGACCTAATGCATGACCTAGACAAGTCATTTACCCTCTCTAGACCTTCAATGGAAAGATGAAATAACAATAACTAGGGCTTTTGTGCGGTTCCGGAAAAAGCAAGGATAAGAAGAGGCTTTGAGAATTCTGCAGGGGGGTATAGTATTGGGGACTTTCAGGGAAGGTGGATGCTACAGAGATGAGAGGAAGGAAAATTACCAGAAAAATGTGCAGGAATTCTTCCCCATGATGTCAGCCAGTTCTTCCCTGGCCCCAAGAGCTTGGGAGCTGACACTGGGCTGGTCAGGATACACTGGAACCCCCTTTTCAGGGGGAAGACTTGAAGTACTTTCTCTAAAGGTTTTTTTTTTTGTTTGTTTGTTTGTTTTAGTAAGCCAGTGCCTTGGCACACAGTCCACCTAAGACTATACTAAACACAAGCCTCAACTATGATGTCAAAGTGGCAGCTTCTAATTAGCATTCCCATTTCTTGGTATTCATTATTGTATCTGGGGCTTCAAAACTGATCACTTCACCCTGAATTCTAAGAACAACTAGAACCAACACAACACAACTCTCCAAACTCATCAGTGATTTATATATTTATACACACACACACACACACACACACACACACACACACACACACATATATATATATATATATATAAAAGAAGTTAATTTACCCCCAAGAAGGAGGCATCATTTGGATGTTTGGTAAGATTTTCTGCTTCCCTACTGCTCTACATTTGGGGCTCTTTGTCTGATTCACTATCAGGACATATGCATTCGTGTTTACAGCCAGCATAGGTCACTCCCAGAATGAGGGCTGTTGGCAGGTTTATAATTCTGCCAACACAGGCTGGCAGATAGACACGTCTTCCCCCACAGAGTGGGATGTAAATTTTCCTGCATAAATGGAGCCAAGCTGTTTGGTGCAGTTCTCTGCACAGAGCTTCTCCCCAGCAGGGAAGGGAGGCTGCTCTTCTCCCCACGGACCCTTCACAGTGGGATTCCCACTTCCTCTTTGTGTGAAGCTTTGGGGTCCTGAAGAGTCATCCTAGACTCCTTTCCACAACCCCAAGTCCTACTGATTCTTCGCCAGAATATCTCTCCCCTGTACTTCATCCTTATTGTCATCACCCTGTCCAGGCCACCAGTGCCTCTTGTCTATATTACTGCATCACTACCCTAAATGGTTTCCTTGCCTTTAATTTTTCTCCCTGATTTGATTATGCCACTCTTTTGCTTAATATCTCTTGGGCAAACCACTAGATACCTATGAGAATGGCTGATATAAAAAACACATTCAGGAGCTGATGTGGAGCAACGGGAACTCTTCTATGTTATTGGTGAGAATGCAAAATGGTACAATTTTGGAAAGCAGTTTGGGAGTTTCTTGAAAATTTTAACATACTCTTAACATATAACCCAATCATCCCACTACTAGGTATTTTCCCTAGAGAAATAAAAACTATGTTCATACAAAGATCTGCACACAAATATTTTTGATGTCTCTATTCATAATTGCCCCCAATTAAGAATGATGCCAATGACCCTCAACAAGTGAAAAGATTTGGGGCTCTGTGTCTGTCCAACATCTATATGATGGAATACTACTCAGCAGTAATAAAACAGATAAACTATGATACAGGAAAAATGATTAGGATGAGTCTTGGTTGAGTGAAGGAAGTCAGCCTCAAAGATTACATTTGATATAATTCCATTTATTTGCAGAGAACAGATGTGTGATTGCCAGGGATAAGAATTGGGGTAGGGGGGATCTGACCATGAAGAGAGATTTTTGAGGTCATTACACTATTTTGTATCCTAGATTATGGTGGTGGTTACATGAATCTCTACATATATTAAAATTCATAGAACTGTACAACAAAGGAAAAATCAATTTTACTATATGATGTTTTAAAAAATAAAATTAAGAAACCCTTCGCAAAATTCACAAAAATGCAAATTTTTGGAGTGGTATTAGAGGAGATCTAGCTCCTGCCTTCCTCTCTAGTCTGTCTAGTTTGGCTTCTCTCTTTCTGATATTTATGCTCAAGAAATATCAAAATGCTTACAGCACTCCAAATGCCCTGTGCAATCTTGCCTCCAGGTTGAGCCTTCTACCTTACAGATGTAGTGAACTCTTACTCATCCTTCAAAACTTTGTTCAGAGCTAGCCTCATTTGGGTGGCTTTATTTCTTGCTTCTTCCTATTACCAGACTTAAAATCTCTCTCTTGTATATAGCACTTCTGTATCTAGTAGATTATTTTATCCTTGAGCGTTACACTTAATAAAAATGACCTATTGCCAGTTTCTCTGTGTAAAGCATGTTTTCCACTTTTGTCCTTAGAACTTTCTTTGACAAGGTAAGAATGAGCTTGGCCCATGCTGAAGCAGAGCCCAACAGTGTGTGGTTTTGGGGCAACATCACTTACTGGGGGCAGAAGACATCCTTCAGGTGGATAGTTCTGGGAGATGGTCTGGACACTTCTTAGAGATCCTGGTGGATTCTAGTCCTGGTTGTCCATGGCAGCAGCTGTAACAATATATTATTTTATTGGGTTTTATTCCTCTACTGTGCCATTCTCCCTGTTCCCTCACCCCTGCTTCCTGGGATCGCCTCCCAAATTAACCACTTGCAACCAAATCCTTGTCTTGGGCTCTACTTTTGAAAGAAATCAATCAAATGTACCTTTTTTTTCCTATGACATCTTCTTTTCTGTCAACATACCTTCTTTTGTATCACAAAGGTAGAGGGGAGGAGGGTGGGTCTGGAGTGATTTGCAAGAGGAAACTTCCCAAAAAGGTTCTATTCTCAGAATCAGGAGATCATGGCTTCACCCCTTTCTGTTTAGTAGAAGTTGGAAAAGCCTGCCCTTATTTAGGCCTCAGTTTAGTTCTGTGTTGCAGGTTAGGTTTTCCAGAAGCTGATACTGAGATTAAGTTTGGGGTAAAATATTAATTAGGGATCAATCCCTTGGAAGTGAAGGAAGAAAAGCAGGATTGAGCAGAGTAAGAAGTCAAACAGTACTGGAGGCTTAAGTATAGGCTAACTCCATTCAAGAGGCACATACGTATTGCCTTTCACACTTATCTGGCCTTTCCGAGCCCCACATCACTTATTCACTTGATATGGGCAGTCCTGGAGTATGGGGCAGCTTCCTGTAGCTGAGGCAGATGCTGAAGAGGTGAAAGGTTGAGGTTGTCTACTGGCCACAGTCTCTGCATTTGGGCAGCAAGCCCCTTCTTGAAGGGCCATCTGAGCAGCACCTCTCCATATCTCCTTTAGGGTCCAAATGAAAATGTCTTTAGGCTCCAGACAGATAATGCCAAGGAATGAGGTAGGCTGAGCAAGATACAATGTAGAGTAGTGGCGACTGTGGTGACCTGGAATCAGCCATTATTCAACTCCAGTTGACTTGTGCCAAGGAGGCATATTGTTACCCAAACTCAAGAGACTCTGGACATTTCAAGTTTTACATAACATTTCTGGTTCTTAAACCACCATTGTAGTTAGCTGATTATGAGATCTCTGAATGCCTCTGGGTTGACATATGGGATAGCATTCATCCTGGATAGTTCTAAGGCTAAGAGAAAATTGGAGGTTTCTCTGGGTGAGTCCAGAGCCATCTCACAGAGCTGGAGAGCTCTTGGGTGAGGGAAATGGCTGGGCAGGGCCTCAAAGGGGCGTAAAGTTTCTGTGCTGTATACATCCACCACCTGGTATTTCCCATTCAATACATTCTATTGAGGTCAGAGCTTGGGTGCTTGCTTTGGAAGTTAACCAGTCTCAAAAGAGGGATTCAGTCCCTTTTGGGTCCTCAGATGCTTGGCTTCTAAGGCTCTGGGATCAGTGGACTGTGCAAAACGAGGCCACATTTGCTCCTGTGTACCTTAATTTTAAATCTGCGACTGGTGGAGCCAGGATTGCATGTGTTTGTGGCAGCATCTCAGGTTCTGTCCACTCACCCTTGCTAATGTGGGAGGCAGGTTTTTAATTCCATGGGGTCAGAATACTAGAGTATGATTTCCCTAGTGAGTACTGCCAGCAGATTTCTCTTTGAAAGAAGGGAGCAGCATGAACCTAGGGGACTGAGGTAGAAATGCAAGGCAGATCTCAACAAAACCCAGCAGTGCCCTCTGGGTGGGGGCTTTGGAAGCCATACAACACATTGAAGGCTGAATCAGTCATGGAGCATACTGGCCAGGGGCTCATGCCATTGAAGTGGCCCTTCTCCCCAGCCCTGCCCTTGGCCTCTTTTACTCTCTTTTGGAAAAGGCTTATGGATTTCCTGGCCAGGGGCTCCTTAGAGAGTCCAGGAGAATATCTCTCCCCCATTCCTGTGCACAAGTGGGCAGAGTGAATGTGAAGCAACCTTGGTTATTTTCCAAAGGTCAGCTTGGGTAGTGGATGTGGTTTCTGGGAAATAATTTGCTTTAGCTGGCACAAGGACTTGTGGGGCTAGAGAATCACAAAGAGAAATGTGGGCTTTGTTGAGTCCTCTGGACTCTTAAGCCTGAATACTGCTGAGAAGAAGAGAGAAATATAATTTAGTAATTATTTTGTGGAATATCTTGTATCAGGAGAATGAAAGGAACCAAAGTGTTATGTGCTGTAACAGTTCTCTCTTGCTGCATCAGAAACTACTCAGTGGCTTAAAACAATAGTCATTTATTTGCTTATAATTCTGCACGTTCCCAATTCGATATGGGTTTACCTTGTAGGTGCCACAAGCTAGTGACTTAGCTAGGACTGGGTAATCTGAGGGCCTCATCATGTATCTGGTGATGTACTTGCTTTCAGCTGAGCCACACTTTCATGGCAAGTTATCCTGAACTTTTAAATTTAGTGGCTGTATTCCAAAAGCAGCAAGGAAGAAGAGAAGCTCCAACATACAAACTTATGCTTGGGTCATTCTTTTACTGTTCCATTAGCCAAGGCAAGTCACATGGCCAAGCTCAGATTCAAAGTGGGAGGGACCTATACAAGGTTGAGAATACAGGAAGACATGTTTGATTAGGACCATTATTCTAGTAATCTACCACAATGTTTTCAAGAAAAAGTTGGATTCAATTCCTACTTCATCCATCCATCCATCCATCCATCCATCCATCCATCCATCCATTTTCAACAAATATTTATTAAGCAACAACCAGATAGAAAGCAGACATTAATAGGCACAGGAAATTTCATAGTAAACCAGAAAAACAACTCTGCTCTCATGGATCTTACTATATGGTTGGGGAGTCAGATAATAAATGAAATAAATTCAGATGGTGATTAGGACTATGGACAAGAATAAGGTAGGAGAAGATGGGGAGTCTGGGCTCCCTGGCTCTGGAAGTTGTAGACAAAGATTTAGGCAAAAGCATGAAGTTGGCAGAAGGAAAAGGGCCCTGAGATCCTCTGGGAAATGTTGGACCAAGCAGGGGAATGCCTAACCCCCCAAAAGGTGTTGGTGTTTCTACTGACAGACCACAGGGAAATATTACAGCTTCATTGAGGGAGATCCTCCATTGTCTAGAGGCCAAGGTAGAGCTGAACATCATTCTGTGAACACTTACATGAAATCCACAGCTTCAGATAAAACTGGCTTAAACAGGATTCCTCCCCTACACCCATATATTGGCAGACCTGTGAGGGGGGAAAATACCTGTTATCCTTGATCTTTGTCCCTCAAACTTGAAGATCTAGAAGAGTAAAAAAAAGTATAAATCTAAGATCTTGTACTTCTTTATCTTCTCTAAGCAGCTTGAGGCTGGCTGGGGTAGTGAAGAAGAGAAGCTTTGGATTAATTTTGAGATTGAAGGGAATAAACTCACAGTGTAGTCCCTACACTACTAGAACATTTTTTGAGTAACTGGAATGGCTGAAAAGTCATGGAAATGGACCAAAATATCATTGATGGCTCCCTGAATTCAGAATGTGAAAGATTCAATGTCTATATACCCTACCTTCTTACTCATTACAGTGGAGAATCGCCCTCAAGAAACCAATCCCTCCAGGTTCCCTCTAGATTCCATCCCTTCTTGCCTTTGTAGGGACATCACTGCAGAAATTATCCCCTTTATATCCTGCTGCATATGAGTTTTCCTCTCTACTGGATCTTTCCATAAAATGCACAAGCAATGATGTAATTTCTTCTCACTCAAAATGGTGTCTTGACCCCATTTACTGTGCTAGCTACAACTACATTTCTCTTCTCACCTGTGCAGCACAACTGCTTATGGGGTTGTCTATGTTTGCTGTCTCCAGTTCCTCCCCCCCCCATCTTCCCCTTAAACCAAGCCCAGTCTGACTTGTGTCCCCACTACTCCACCAAATTTGCCATTGGCAGGGTCATCAATGGATTCCATGTTGCCAAATCTGATGATTAATTCTTAGTCCTCATCCTGGTTGATCTGTCAGCAGCAACAACCACAATCTCTCTTCCGATTTGGTACCTTTTATTCCCTCTCTTCTCATGACCCTACACACTTGTTTTTTTCCTCCTACTTACAGGTTATTCTCTCATAGTCCTCTTTTATGTCTACTCCTTCCCTCGCCATCTTTGAATATTGGAGGCCCCAGGGTTCATTTCTTGATCCTTTCCTATGGATTCAACTGCCATCTATATGTCAATGGTTTCCCAATTTGCACGTCTTCATTTCACTCAAGGCAAGTATACCTAGCTGCCTGCTTGACATTCCACTAGGATGCTGTATCAGACAGGAGAAACTCAGCTATGCTTTGCTGAAGATGACCTCGAATCTCAGCAGCATATCACAAAAAGTTTTCTCATTCACACCATGTGCCTCCTTTGCTCTGCACTATGCCATCATTACTCCAGGACTTGGGCTGATGGAGTAGCTCTCATCTGGAACATTGATGATCACAGTGCAAGAGAAAATAGAAAGCATAGCAAACCATAAACTGGTTCTTAAAACTTTTGCTCACATTTTATTGACAAAATCAAGTCCTGAGGTCAACCCTAACATGAATGAAGTGGGGGTAATATAACAAACATTTGTGACCAATAGCACAGTCTACCAGATATGCCAAATGGATGTCTCAAATCCATCTTATCCCAAACTGAACTCTTTTCTCCACCAACGTACTCTTCTCAGTCTTTTACATCTCAGCGGATGTCAACTCAATATTTTTAGTTACTCAGGCAAAAAGTCTTAGTGTCATTCTTGACTTCTCTGGTTTACATCCTATATTCAATCTTTCACATCACATTTTCACAATATATCCAGAATCTAACCTCTGGGCACAAAGCACTCTATCGACCCATCACCATCTCACTACTGGATTGTCTTGGCAGTCTCTTGGTGACAGACACCCTGCTTCTATCTATGACCACCCCCACCTTAGTCTATCTTGAGCAGATCAGCCCTAGTAATTCTTTTCAAATGTAAGGTAGAAGATTTCTTGCCTCTGCCTAAAACTGTTTAATGACTCCCTATTTACCACAAAGTAAAGGCTGAGTTCTCTCACTGGCCCACAAGGTCCTCCAAGTCTGGCCCCACCACCTCTCTCATCTCCTTTCCTACTATTCTCAATAATATGCATACTGGCATCCTTGCTGTTTCTTCACCTAGAGCCTTTGCAATGGCTGTTCCCTCTGCCTGGAATCCTCTTCTCCTAGAGGCTACATGGCTCTCTCTCTCTCACTTCCTTCTCATCTCACTTCTCAATGAGGCCCTCAGTGACCATCTATTTAAGCTTCCATTCTCTCATTCAGAATCTCATAATCCTATAGCAGTCCTTACTTTCTTATTTACTATATCATTTCCTTATTGATTATGTTTGTCTCTTTTTTCCCATCAAAATTTAAGCTACAAGAAGTCAGAAATGTTTTAGTCTATTTCATTCACTGTAGTGTGCAAACAGTGGTAGTTGCTTGATCTACAGAATGAATGAATGAAAAGCAATACAGTGTGATGAGATTTTTATAGGGAATATCTCAGCTCCAAAAAGATCTCAGGCACTGAAAGTCATAGTGCGGTGAGTTAAGGTTAATCTAGGACAAGTTTTTACCATAGAACCTTAAGGTGGGATGGGGTCACTGTGAGTGTGCAAGATTTTAGGTGGTACATGAGGAATGAGTTTTTAATAACAATATGCTTACTCTAATTATGATAAATCAAATTAGGGCAAAAATTTAAATAACTAGTAGGTATACATGGTAAGTGGATATAGCAAAACATGTGAAGAGGCCATGTAGGTGAATGACATTTGGGAAACCCCAGGCCTTATAGAGGAATGAAGAGCTAGGGAGGGAAGAGATGGTGATGGTGGAGGTGGCAGAGCCTTTACAGGCCCTGGGGAAGTGCTTGAATCCCCTTCCCCCAAGGTTTCTTACCTGCTTCCAGAGCCTGGTCCCTAGCAGGCTGTGAGGTTCCTAGAGAAGGTAGGCCCAGGAAGCAACACTGTTTGTAGGGCTGCAGCAGCAGCAATGGCACCTCCAATCTGTTACCGTCAAGTTATAATTGCCATTTTCCAGAAGTGTGGCTTGCCTCATTAGGCTTGAAATAAACATCTTATATTTTTGTCGCAATTTCCATTCTGGCTTTGTTTCTGCTGACCTCATTTCCTCTGCCTGCTTCATCCTCTCCTGCTTCAGAATGAGGTGGGACCAATGAGCAGATGGACTGTGGTCTAAGAGGGCCATCACCAAGATGCCTGATATTTACATGGAACTATCAACTCAAAAGTCCATCCAGGAGAGATGTTAGGCCCAACCCAAAAAACACAGTGAGGGAGAGAGAGACAAAGAGACATAATGAGAGAATCCAGTCCAGTGCAGAAGTCTCCACACCTCTCAAAATTTATTTGAAATCTTTAATATCCACAAACCGTTCCCATCCCTCACCTCAGGGAAAAAAGAGTTACAATTCCTACTGTTATTATAATTTTTACTCTTATTATCAAAACCCCATGCCATCACTCTGTACTTTTCACATTGGAAGTCCATGAAGAAGGAAAATGATCTACTCTAGTTTTGTGGCCTAAGAAGGGCATCTCTTTAATTTCTCCGAGTTACTCTTTTTTTTTAAAATAATAGTTTATTGTCAAATTGGTTTCCATATAACACCCAGTGCTTCTCCCCTACAAGTGCCCCCCCCATGAGCACCACCCCTTTCCCCTGCTCACTCCCTCTTCAGCCCTCAGTTTGTTTTCAGTATTCAATAGTCTCTCATGATTTGTGTCCCTCTCTCTTCCCCTCACTATGGTCCTCTGTTAGGTTTCTTCTGTTAGACCTATGAGTGCAAATATATGGTACCTGTCCTTCTCTGCCTGACTTATTTCACTCAGCATGACACCCTTGAGGTCCATCCACTTTGCTACAAATGGCCAGATTTCATTCTTTCTCATTTCCATGTAGTACTCCATTGTGTATATATACCACATCTTCTTGATCCATTCATCAGGTGATGGACATTTAGGCTCTTTGCATGATTTAGCTATAGTAGAAAGTGCCGCTATGAACATTGGGGTACACATGCTCCTATGCATCAGCATTTCTGTATCCTTTGGGTAAATCCCTAGCAGTGCTATTGCTGGGTCATAGGGGAGTTCTATTCATAGTTTTTTGAGGAACCTCCATACTGTTTTCCAGAGCGGCTGCATCAGTTTACATTCCCACCAACAGTGTAGGAGGGTGCCCATCTCTTCACACCCTCACCAGCATCTATAGTCTCTTGATTTGTTCATTTTAGCCACTTTGACCAGTGTGAGGTGATATGTTAGTGTGATTTTGATTTGTATTTCCTTCATGATGAGTGACGCTAAGCATCATTTCATGTGCCTATAGGTCACCTGGATGTCCTCTTTGGAGAACTGTCTGCCCAGATATCCTGCCCATTTCTATTGACAGGATCATATGGTTTTTTTCTTTTCTTTTGTTAATGTGTTGTAACACATTGATGGATTTTTGAATATTGAACTAGACTTGTAACTCAGGAATGAATCCCACTTGATCATAATGGATAAAACTTTTTTATATGCTGTTGAATTTGATTTGCTAGTATCTTGTTGAGTATTTTTGCATCTGTATTCATTAGGGACATTGGCCTGTTGTTCTTTTTTTTTGTTGTTGGGTCTCTGTCTGGTTTAGGAATCAAAGTGATATGTGCTTCGTAGAATGAGTCTGGAAGTCTTCCTTCTATTTCTATTTTTTTGGAATAACTTGAAAAGGATCAGTATTAACTCTGCTTTAAATGGCATGTAGAATTCCCCTGGGAATCCATCCAGCCTTGGGCTTTTATTCGCTGGGAGATTTTTGATAACTGATTCAATTTATTCACTGGTTATGGGTCTGTTCAGATTTTCTATCTCTTCCTGTTTGAATTTTTGTAGTCCATGTGCATTTAGGAATTTGTCCATTTCTTCTAGATTGTCCAGTTTGTTGGTATATAATTTTTCATAGCAATCTCTGATGATTGCTTGTATTTCTGAGGGATCTGTTGTAATAGATTCATTTTCCTCCATGATTTTGTTCATTTGAGTGTTCTCTCTTTTCTTTCTGAGGAGCCTAGCTAGAGGTTTATCAATTTTGTTTATTTTTTCAAAAAACCAATTCTTGGATTCATTGATCTGTTCAATTGTTTTTGTGGATTCTATCTTGTTTAATTCTGCCCTGATCTTTATTATTTCTCTTTTTTTTTGCTGGGTTTGGGGTGCTCTTGCTGCTCCCTTTCTAGTTTCCTTAGGTGCTCTGTTAGGTTTTGAGTTTGTACTTTTTCTAGTTTGTTGAAATAGGCCTGATTGCCATTAACTTTCCTCTTAGGACTGCCTTTGCTGCGTCCCAGAGAGTTTGGATTGTTGTATTCTCATTTTCATTTGTTTCCATATATTTTTTAATTTCCTCTCAAATTGCCTGGTTTGCTCAGTCATTCTTCAGTAGGGTAGTTTTTAACCTCCACATTTTTGGAGGTTTTCCAGACTTTTTCCTGTGGTTGATTTCAAGTTTCATAGCATTGTGATCTGAAAGTGTGCATGGTACAATCTTAATTCTTTTGTATTTATGGAGGGCTGTTTTATGACCCAATATGTGATCAGTCTTAGAGAATATGCCATGTGCACTTGAGAAGAAAGTGAATTCCCTAGCTTCAGGATGCAGAGTTCTAAATATATCTATTAATTCCATCTGTTCCAGTGTGCCATTCAGGTCCATTGTTTCATTAGTGATTTTTTTTGTCTGGTTGACCTATCCACTGTTGTAAGTGGGGTATTAAAGTCCCCTGCAATTAGCACATTCTTATCAATAAGATTGCTTCTGTTTGTGATTAGTTGTTTTATGTATTTGGGAGCTCCCAAATTCGGCACATAGATGTTTATAATTGTTAGCTCTTCCTGATGTAGAGACCCTGTAATTATTAAATAATGTCCTTCTTCATCTTTTGTTACTGCCTTTACTTTAAAGTCCAGTTTGTCTGATATAAGTATGGCTACTCTGGCTTTCTTTTGGTGTCCAGTTGCATAGTAGCTATTTCTCCATCCCCTTTCAATCTGGAGGTGTCTTCAAGTCTAAGGTGAATCTCTTGTAGAGAGCAAATAGATGGATTTTGGTTTTTGATCCATTCTGCTACCCTGTGTCATTTGACTGGAGCACTCAGTCCATTTACATTCAGTGTTATTATTGAAAAATGTGGGTTTAGATTCATTGTGTCCCCTGTCAAGTGCATGTTTGGAGTGATGTCTCTGGTACCTTATATTCCTTGCTACATTTCCTTCATAGAGGCCCTCTTAGGTTTTCTTTTAGGGCTGGTTTTGTCGTGATGAATTCTCTTAACTTTTGTTTATTTGGGAAAACATTTATCTCTCCTATTTTGAATGACAGGTTTGCTAGATAAAGAATTCTTGGTTGCATATTTTTCCTGTTCATCACATTGAACATTTCCTGCCATTCCTTTCTGGCCTGCCAAGTTTCAGTAGATAGGTCTGTAACCACTCTGATAGGTTTCCCTTTGTATGTTAAGGCCCTTTTATCCCTAGTTGCTTTTGGAATTCTCTCTTTATCTTTATATTTTGCCGGTTTCACTATGATATATCATGCTAAAGGTCGGTTTACGTTACGTCTTAGGTGAGTTCAGTATGTCTCTTGAATTTCAATGTCTTTCTCTTTCCCTAGATTGGGGAAATTTTTGTGTACAATTTGGTCAAACACCCCTTCAGGACCTTTTTCTCTTTCTTCCTCTTCAGGAACTCCTATGATATGGATATTGTTCTGTTTGATTGTATCACTCAGGTCTCTGATTCTCCTTTTATGCTCCTGTATCAATTTCTCTCTCTTTTTCTTGGCTTCTTCTTTTGCTATAACTGTGTCTTCCAATTCACCTATTCTCCTCTCTGCTTCTTCAATTTGTGCATTGGCAGCCTCCATCTTATTATTCACCTCATGTATAGCCTTGTTTAACTTGTCACAGCTATTTTGAAGGTTCCTGGTCTTTGTATCAATGCCTTCTCTGACAGCTTCTATGCTTTTTTCAAGCTCAGCAATTAATTTTATGATAATCGTTCTAAATTCTTGTTCAGTTAGGTTGCTTGTGTCTGTTTTGAGCAGTTCTGTCACTGTGATTTCTTCCTGGAATTTCTTTAGAGGAGAGTTCTTCATTTCATCGTTTTGGCTAGCTTTCTGTCTCTTACCAGTTTTAAAACCACTTTCTGCACTGTGTGCCTGTTAGTATGGCTCTATTAAAGGAGGCTCTTTGACTGTCCAGGGCCTGTCGTTTCAGGAGATGTTCTTTTAATGATGTCTCTCAGTTTCTCTTGTTGTGCTTGTGATTAATATATTTCCTTACTCAGTAATATTTGAGACTTTCCACTATGTGTGCTTTGGCCTGTTTTTTGAGGTAGCCCTGAAAAGGAAAACAGACACACAGGGAACACAAGCATACAAACACACCCACAGATACAGTAAACAAGCAAACCAAATGGGCAAGGAACAAAAGGGAGCAGAAAAGACAAGGGCGGACAGGAAAGGAGAAAGAAAAAAAAACGGGGGTGCAGAGACAGCTGGAGATAAAGGACAGTCTGAGAGCCTAAAACCTTCAGTGGATAAAGATGAGAATGAGATAAGTGAAAAATATCTGGATGGTAAGTGTTGATATAATCATAGCAGTATTAAACGTTGGTCTTCCCCAGACTCCAGGGGGAAAAGGGAGAGAAGGATGAAATAGGAAAATAGAAAAGAGAAAACAAGGGAAAAATTATGGAAGCTTAAAAATAAAAAATAATTAGGATAGAAAAAATTGAAAAAAAAAGTTAAAAAATAGCAGGAAGAGAAGAATCCAGCTCTCCAGCGTGGATGGGCGTGGTTCGATGTCAGTATGTCGGGTCTCTGGACCTGGTCTCTGAGGCCCCGCCTTCGTGGATACCGGGAGAAGGATGGTGGCCCCTCAAGTCCCTCTCAGACCACGCATTGCCAGCCACTCTCGAGTCAAACCGTCCCGTGCCATGGGTGGGTCAAATTGTTTTGGTTTTCCAAGGCCCACCAGGCCTTCAGATCCTAGTCCACCCACTTTACAAGTTTCTGCCACCGTTAAAATAACCTCTGGCAGCCAGGCGGCTTTCTGGTTGGGACTGCACAGGGGGATTGGAGAGCCAGCCCTTCCTCGGCTCCACCTGAGGTCTGTGGGCTGCCGAGCCCACCGGATCACAAGCCTGCTGAGAGAGTCAGATTTCTCTCACTGCACCTAGCCGCTGCGAATGGAAATTTTGTCTCTCAGCTGCGTCACGGGCTAAGGTCTCCCTTCAGTCTCTCCTCTTCCCCTTGGCTCTGTACCTCCCTGGAGGCCGGTTCGCATCAGTGTCTTGTGCTGCCTTCTTGTATGAAGTGCAGCCATCTTGCTGCAGCACAGCCATCTGGCACGCAGTGCGCCTGGCTTAGGGCAGCTCTCAAAATTCTGTGCCAACCTGCATGGCCGTCCTGCGTGCTCGCAGCCTTGCACGGTGTTGTGCAGTCTCTGGACCCGTGGCTAAGTCTCTGGGCACTCTCTTTTCCAGCTCTGCTTTGAGCTGGCACTCCCTCCCTCAGAGTCTCTGTTCCTAGTTTTCACTCACTTACTCCGGCATCTGTGGGGCTGATATCAATAAGGGGTCAGTGCGCGCACCTCCGCTCCTGGAGATTAGAACTTATGGCTTTTAAATCCTCTCAGTTTGATGTTTGCAGGCATGCAGAGGTAACTGTGTTCCCTACTTCTCTGCCATATTGCCGGCATCCCTTAATTCCTAGTTACTCTTAAAAGCCTACCTTCAAATTTTCTGCCTTTAGGAAGGCACCATAAATATTTTGAGTTTATTAAGCTCCATTTATCCATCCATTCATCCATCCAATGTATTTCATGATGGCTATGGGGTCTTTCCTATGCACACATCTTGCTATATAGGGTAGGTTAATGTAGAGGAAAGGTTGGAATGGTTGTATGATGCCAATAATCACAGTGTCACAGTCATCTTATAAGGAAGGTAAGATAAAAGTAGTTTTCTCTTATCATATGTAGAAAAAATGGAGTTGAGGGAGGATGAGGATGTGTCAAAGTCACAGAGCAAGTGAGTGCCATGGCCAGTTCAGAGCCCCTGTCTCCAGTGTTCCATACCATCAACGTGAATGGGTGAGTTTAAGTTGAGTAAGATGTTGAGAGCATACTGTTGGCTTTCTACTTCCAGAGGAACCTTTGGTACATTTCTCCTGTCCTAAAATTGGAGTGTCTTATGCTATATCTTAGTAGCAGGCTAATTCTGTGAACTCTCAGACAGATTGACTATTTAGCACACATGGGTACATTTCCCATTGTGGGAAACCCCTTAGCTCTGATATAGGAGTTTGAGATTACAGGCAAATCCTTAATTATCTTTAAATTACCCACATGTGACCTGGACAGTAGAAGGCACAAGTCACCTGGGTCCCAATATCTGCTGTGGGCATTTTCTGGGCTTGCATCTATCACAAGTATGTCAGATGCACTAGAAATTTAAAGCACATGGAACACCAAAAATCCAACCATGACTCTGACCAAGGTTGGCAGTGATCCTATTTTTTTCATTCCATTCCTTGCTCTGATGAACACAGTCTGGTCTATAGGGCTGCTGAAAAGGATAAAGCAGAGGGAGTGGCTTAAGATTTGGCTGTGAAGCAGGAGAGATGGTTAAGAGGGGTTTTTTTTTTGGCCATACGGAAGGCAAAGATAGCAGAATGATGTGTAAAGACCTTATTTATAGGAAATATTTTACCTTTACCGCTCTGCTACATCACTCAAATTCTTGTTTATATAGCACTTATCCTGCTCCAACATTTCTTATTCTTTGTTTTCTTACTTGTTATCTGTCTTCTCACTAAAATGTAAGATCCATATGAGCAGGGATCTGGTCTACCTTGACTATGTCTTCTGTGCCTGACCCAGAGGTGCCTAATATATATTCACTGAAAGCACAAACAAGGAAGTGATCATTTAAGTGGAGGTACTCAGGGGTCCTGGGAATCAAGGCAGATAATGGACATTGCTGTGGATGTGGCTAACCTTAGCAAGAAACTAAAGAAACTCCAAGAACAGCGTGGAGTGGTGCCTAAGCTTATGGACCTTGAATTTATACCTGGTATCAAATCCCTCCTCATCAAATCAAAACTCTTTCTCTCAATTTCTTTGTGCCAGACCCTGTGCTGGGTTTGAGGACTACAATGGTGATCTAGAGAAATCTGTTGGCCTTGTTAGACCTCAGGCAGATGTCCAACCCTCCATGTAAACAAAGGAGCACATGTTCTGTAAGAACTAAAGAAGAGAAGAAGAATAACAAAGGTGGCTCTTCTCGATGCTTAGAGAAGATTGGAAGGAAGAGCTGGAGCCTGCCTGGTAAGGTGAATCAAGAAAGGAGGGTAGGAGCTCCAGCATCAGAGCAACTGTGACTAGATGTCAAGTGTATATGGAATGTCATGGGGCCAGAGGCAAGAGATGAGTGTAGAGAGACAGGCACAGGCCAGGTATGTTTCATAGCATTGTGAGGATTATGAGAGGTCATTCATTCATTCACTCATTCATTTACTCAACAAGTTATTTATTGAGTGCCTTCTATAAGTTCAAGAATTATTCTCAGCAGTGGGGACACAGTGGTAGAAAAACAGACAAATTCCTTGCCCTTAAGAGCACCTATTCTACTAGGGCTGTAATGCATACCATGATGACTATAGATAGCAATGCTGCATGATGTATAGGAAGGTTGTTAAGGGAGTACATCCTAAGAGTTCTCATTACAAGGAGAAAATGTTTTTTCCTTTTTCCCCCCATTTCTTTTTATTGTATCTATATGAGATGATGGATGCTAACTAAAAACCTATTGTAATCATTTCAAAACATATGTAAGCCAAACCTTTATGCTGTACACCTGAAACTCATACAGGGATGTATGTCAATTATATCTCAATAGCACAGAACAAAAGGGGCTCTATTCTAGATGGGTAAGACAGATGATAAAACAATAAACAGAATAAGTAAATTATTGAGTATGTTAGAAGGTGATAAAAGCTATGGAGAAAAATAAAACCAAAGAGAGAGCACGGAGAGAGAAGGTTTGCAGTCTAAATTATGGGGAGCCAGCGCAGGCCTTAGCCAGACTTAAAGGAGGTAGTTCTGTAAAGATATAAAGATTTTAGCTTAGTGCTGGTACAGAGTAAGACCTCAGTAAGCCAATTAGCCAATTAACAATGATGATGGCTGTGATGGCAGCACTGATGGTGATGATAATGATAATGATGGTGGTTTGGTCAGGATGATGGTTGTGATGATGGTGATGCTGATAATGATGAGGATGGTTATGAAGGTGATGATGGGGATTATGATGGGGCTGATGATAATGATGATCATGCTGGTGGTGGTGATGGTGATAATGATGATGATGATGATGGTGATGGTGATGATGGTGGTAATAATGGGTATGGTGATGGTAGTGATGATGGTGGTGATGGAAAAGATGAAGGAGAAGGACAAAGAGAAGAGGGCTCAGCGGTGGGAAGTCCTTTGTAAAGAACCCTTACCTAGCCAGCTCATCACCAGGATAACCTTCTCTCTTCTTTGTCCATTAGTGTTTCCTGCAGCCTGTGGGCCTGGCAGGGTCTCAGGCAGCAATTTCCGGTACCAGGAGAGGTGCACAAATGGTGGCCAATTCTTTCAGAAATTCATCTTCCAAAAATTGCTTTCCATCCATTTTGCTCCAATTCTGTTTTATTTATTACCTAGCAGTGAGCAGATGGAGCCATTTTTCCTCAGAGCTGCTTGAAAGAGACGCATGGCAATTGTGCAGCAGCCTCGGGGGCTGATTTATGGACTGTGTGCCACAGGAGCCAGGCTGATGCCCCTGCCGTAGCTGCAGCTGGCAGAATGTGATGCTGTCTGGCCTACCTCACTGTGGGATGCCATTTGGGGATAGAGGTGATAGGTGCCGACATGTTACCCAGTCAAAGATGCTTCATCTGCTGCCATCCCATGCCTGCATGGAATCTCTCCCACCAGGCCTCCAACCCTGACCTCACCCCAGTGAGGAGGAGGGACAGAAAATGTTTCTCAAGCAAGGGCAATTTCCTACTGCCAAAGGAAACACTAGACTATGTCTTTAATCATCTGAATTTTCAGAGAGCTGCTGAGTTGGGCCATTTAAAAGTTATTATAGAAGCTAATTTCTTCTTTGACATTTTCTATTGAATATTTAGTGCCCTCATTCAAAATTGAAAAGATTACGACCCCATAATGTGGCCTGAAAACCCATATTATAACTACAATTGGACCAAATCTTTATTTCTCTTCCTTCCTTCCTTACCTGCTATGTGACTCTGGGCAAGTTGTTGAACTTCTCTGAGCCTTAGTTTTCACATCTGTAAAATAGGGTGGCTCTTTGTGTATATCTCATAAGATCCTGGTGAGGATTAAATGACGTAATGCATGGGGACTGCTTAACTCTGCATTGGGTGCATAATGAATGTTCAAGAAATGTTGCCTATTATTAGTATTGTTTGAAATATTATTATTATCTTTCAGAGCTAAATTTCCTCTGTTAATGTGGAATCTGCAAGCCAGCTGAGTTTCTACCCATGTGATTTAGGATGGGTATTTTATTCAAATTGATCCTCATATTTTATAACCATGAAATAGGGATAGCAACTACTTCCCCAGGGCTCTTGAAAGAAATGGAAAACTATGTGTAGAAGTTTCTTGTAAAAGGAAGTCCCTGAATAAAAGCTAGGTATTTCCATTATTTTGTAAACAGGATCTTTGTTTGTCTTTCAGGCAGATCTATTTCAAAGCAGAGACACACACAGGCCTCCTGTTGCCTAACATCACCCAGGGGCTTGTTGTCTCTCCTCCAGATGCTTGGAGCTTTTGGGTAGCAGGTACAGAATGAGTATCTTCCTCTGTCTGGATGCCTCCCCAAAATGGATTCTACAGGCGTTGAGTCATGGCCCCTCCTTGGTGACTTCAACATATTTTAGGGGCCTATAGGGACTCTGCACTTAATGGTCAGAGTCTGGAGTCTTGGCTGCTCCAAGTTTAGGATGAAGTGAGCTTCCTATTTTATTTCCTTTATGTGGTCTCCTGGCTTTTCACCCAACTGACATCTAGGCTCTGTTCTGGTATTTGGTTACTGACTGAATGATGCTGGGCCCAGGGAAACATCTAAAGAGACTAGAGGCGAATAAACTCTAAATCTTTAGTGTTGTGGGGGATGTTGACATGTGTATATGCCTCGAGCTCCCAGGACAAAAGGCAAAGGTTATGGGGGCAAGGGGAGAAATACAGTGGGAGTCACTCATACTGGCCCTCCTGATGGAGTTCCCTTCTTCTTCTCCCTCCTGCCATCTCCCATCTTAACATGTCACACTGAGGGGGAACTAGATTGGGAAACCCAGCTTATAACTTCTTTGTGAAAACCCTGGTTCCTGAATCAGTCCTTACCTGTGACGTTTAGGTACCTCCTACAGGCATGGAAAGCATTCTGGATCAATATCATCTCCTAAGATCCTTCTGGGCCACTTGTGCCCTGTATCTCAGGCTCAGAAACCCAAAATCTTCCTGTTACAGCTTCAAGAGGATGGGTCCTGATCTAATTACTCCCTTTCTTTTTATATGTTCTGGATTGGCATTGCCCAATAAACTTTGTGCAATGATGGAAATGTTTCATATTGGTGCAATGCAATATAGTAACCACTACTCACAAGGGGCTATTGAGCACACATGGCTCATGTGATGGAGGAATGGAATTTTTAATTTAATTTGTATTCATTTAAATAGCCACGCTGTGGCTAATGGCTACCATATTGGACAGCACAGCTCTCCACAGTCTCTCTTTTATTTTATGGAGGAATATTTGCCCAAGAGGAATTACTTGAGGACCTCTGAGGTGCCAGGCTCTTGCACACATGAGAAGAGAGAGATTAGCCTTGGAAAATTTCTGCTTCTCACTTGGGAGGAGAGATGGAGATGAGAAAATGAAAGCAGAAGCAAGTGCTGGGTAAAGGATCTGCAGGTGCCATTAGTCTTACCTGCCAAGGAGAGCAAGTTCACGGCTCATCCAGGGCTGGGCGTACGATGGTTGTATTGTTAAGGACAGATGTGCTAACAGACTCGTTCTTTAGTCAGGTGCCTGCTCAGCACCGTCTGGGCAGCTTGGCATGGCTGAGGGAGTGTGAAAGGAAGGAATTCCTTGGTCCTGTCTCTGGGGAGGAGACAGAACCCTGCAGAGATATGGCTAATCCTCAGGGAAAACTTCAGGGCTTCCCCCTCCACCTCTCCCAGAAGCACCAGTTTTGGTTCTCATGAGGAATGACCAGTAACATTCAAACTTAGTTGTTTTCCATGACTTTCTGGAAGGATGATCTGGTCAAAATATCTGGCAGACACCAGGGGTTTGCCCTAGCCTCCTTGTCTGACAGCTGAATTCATGAAGAAAACACTGGGGACAGCTAGCTTGCTGGCCTTTCTATGCAGGGCAAGTGATTCTATCTGTCTGTCTGTCTGTCTGTCTGGAGTGAGTGGTTTCCCTGAGCCACACACAGCCCTGCCTGTCCCTGGGATCTGTGTCTCCCTCCACTTCCACCCAAAATAGCTCAGACATAGTCTCCTTTCTCACTCAGGACAATGCCTCTTGCCCAAAAAATGTCATTTTTTTTTTTTGGTAAATAATTATTTTGAGAAAATTTTCCTACTCAAGCAGGAAGCAAATGACAGTAGCATTTATTTAATAAGCACTCATGGTGCTTTCTATGTGCCAAGATTGTTCAAAGTGCATTACAAATATGAACGTGCTTCAAATTTATAACCACACTAGGAAGGAGCTCCTATTTTAAACACTGAGAAAGCCGAGGCACATGTAACTTAAGTAACTTGCCCAAGGTGACATATCTAGTAAATGGCAAGCTAGCAGGTGAACCTGTAAAGTCACCAACCATCCTGGGACTGAGGGGCTGCTTGGGCCATGGGAATTTCAGTGCTGAAACCAGGGAAGTCCCAGGAATACTGGGATATTGGTCATCCTATATACCCTGGGGAGGTTAGCTTTGCAGTTCTCACTCTTACTCTCCATGCTGTCTGCCCAATTGTGGGCAGTGAGGGCACCTGGAAAAGGACTGGTAGATCAGAGTTAGCTTTGTCTCCATCCCCTCATTCTATAGAGAAGAGCGCTGAGATCTGGCTAATTCTCACTCAGACTTCAGGGAAGTCAAACACAGCGCTTGGTCTATCACATCCTAGCCTCTACTTAGTCCATGAGTTCCTGGATATTTCTTTATTCACTTAAACCCCATCTCTATGGAAAAGGATTCAAAGTACCCTATAGGAAAGGGCATGATAACAAGATACAAGCAGCAGAAGAAAATCAAGACCATATTTTAATACAAATACTCCAGCTTTAATAGGTAAGTTGAGCTTGAGCTTCCTGGTACCTACAGCAAAAAAGGAAATCTTTCAGAATTCTCCCAGGAGAGATAGAAGTTTTGTTTGTTTTCTTTAACTGAATTATTATCTATTCAAGGTCTTTGGATAGGAACTATTTCCTAGAAGTAGGTGCTTAGGGCTAGCTTCCCATGAAGGCACAAGCATGTTTCCATGGCTGCTCATTATAACAGCCCTTCATATAAGCCAGAGCATTTTGCTACAGCACAAGTCAAGAGAGTGACCCAGAAAGGGGCTGAGTTAAGGTGGCCCAGGTTTGATGTCCTCTGAGGGCTCAAACCTATCCCAATAAACTCTGGGTGTGGGGGCACACTTCATAGCATGGGTAGAACTGAGGGTTTAGGAACCTGGAGCCCTGTCTGATCCTTTCCCCTACCCTCAATTTCTGGAAGATTCTGGAGCCACAAAGACTCTGGAGTGAACTCTCCACTCAATCCTGCGAGAAGACAGACCCAGGCCTTTGGAAGCTCGTATGGCATTTCTCTGGCCTTGATGGCACCCTGAGCTTTAGGGAGGTGCCCACCAGCACTGTTTCATCCCACCATGTGCCAAGGTGGTCCTTCCTGGACAAAAGTAGGCACTTCCTTTTACGTTGCCCCTGCAGCTGAGGGGACAGCTGGCAGACACCACTGGATTCTT
Organism: Suricata suricatta; assembly: GCF_006229205.1. NCBI lineage: Eukaryota > Metazoa > Chordata > Mammalia > Carnivora > Herpestidae > Suricata > Suricata suricatta. Next base: position 33,367,103 of record NC_043715.1, on the reverse strand, counting down.
CCTTGTCAGTTTTTCACTAGGATTTTTGTTGACTTTTCTTTTAAACAACTTCTTGGGCTTCTTTCAAGGTCGAGGAGGAGGATGCCACCAAGGGAAGGGGGGAGAGCCCCACCTTAATCAAATTTGAGTGAAGACAGGATAAAAATTAACCTTCATTTGAATATGTAAACAAACACAGTGTTTGATAACTTCCAGTCGTCCTTGGCTTGGGTCGCTGAGGAGCAGCATAAAGTGATTCATCTGCCAGGTCTCTTCACGGCAGGAAAAAACTTTATTCTTAAAGGCTTTTTACACTTGAATAAGTGCTAAATAATAATAATAGGCCAAGACTAAAAGAAACTCTTTCCACTGGAAGGGTGTCAACACCGGCAGGATGAAGAACTGGGAGTTCTTCTAGGGAGTGAGGGGGTGACAAAATCTGGGTTGATGAATGCTGACGTTCTGAATAAAATCACTCCATGCCTTCACCTAGGTCAAGAAACGACATTGTTTTCCTGAGCCGCGGTGACAGCGAGGTGACAGAGATTAATAGCTTGGTATTGACTGAGCAACTTCGAGTTCCTTATCTCTGTCAAGTCAAGGCTGTGTCCAAGGGCTGAAAGTGTTATTAGACTTATAATTGCAAAGACATTTAAAGGGTTTCCCCTTAAGGGACTATGAAATCCAATAAACCTTTCACAAAACCTCAAGCACCGGAGTGCAAAGCGCCCGTCTGGGAGAGCTGCGCGCTCCCAGCCAAGCGCCAGGGAAACCTTGAAGCCGCCAACATTGAATAATGTTTGATTTATGAAGTTGGTTTTGAATTTGTATCAGTTGTTTTATTAAAAATATATGAAAGGAAGTTTTAAATATGAGCAGGCCCTGTAGGCGCTTGTCTGCACTGGAGCTGCCTGTCTGTGAGCTTCCTCCTTGCTCGGTCACTGGATGCAAGAGGAATGGGGAGGGAAGAAATGGGTGGCTAATTTGCAGGTTAATTTGGTCTGCCAGGGATTAGGTCTCAATTTCTCGCCCAGGTTTATGGAGGAAGGTGGAGGGGCTGGAGAAAGCCAGAGTGAGTGGGTTTGATTTGACATCTGTAAGGTGGCCCCGGGACATCACTCAATGAGCTGGGCTGCGTTTTCTTGTCAATAGCAACACCAAGAAGTACATCAACTTCTGGAAAAGGCATTCCTGTTTCCATCCAGGAAAGTTCCGGCACCAGAGGCTGTAGGCAGGGCTGTGGTTGGTATGTAGGAGACCTGCTTATGGGTGCTGCTTACAGAGTGCAGAGCAGGTTAGGACTCAACCTCAGTTTTTCCATCTATCAAATGAATGTACTGTACTCCATCCCCTGCCCTATTACCACTGATCCTAAAGTGCCTTGGAACCCACCCAACAGGGCGACACCCATAAAAGAACACCTACCTGTAAGGAAGGCAAGGGTGCCAGAGCCCAGTGGGTGGGGCAGACTTTTGGCACTGAGAATAAGTTCATGGTTTATTGAAGCATACTGGGAAAGGGCCTTTATCTCCAGGGACAGCCTAGGGTGGCAGTCAGCACACAGACTGCACTGGAGGGGCTGTGGCCATTTGCAGAGATTTGGGAGGGCACTTATTATATGTCCTACCTGGGAACTTCCCAAGAGATGGATGTTACTTTAGGTATAAAGTGCCTTCTGCTGCTTCCTTGCCCTGGGCCTTCCATGAGAAGCCTCGGGCAGTCAGAGGTGCAAGGCGTGAGGTGTGAAGGAGCCTGGGGTCTGCCTCAGTCCTTTCCAGAGGACACCACTCATTCTCCCTGCCACATCCTGGAGTGGCTTTTCACTGCCTCACTGTGTCATGCACGTAGCATGTGCGTAATAAATATTCGTGCAATATTTATTGCATCGCCCTAACCACCATCAGTGCTAGTCAAAGGTGGCCGGCCAGCTTGGCAATTCAGCCAGATGGTTATGGGCACTTGCCCAAACTGGGAGGAGTGGGGCTGGTTTCATGTTTGACCTGTAACAGGTGGTTGATTTTGAAGGTATTGAAGTGCTCTCTGGGGCTCTAACGCTGTACCCCAATGAGGAGATTGGGGGAATGGGAGCACCAAGAGCCCTTTGTAGGGGTGGTTTTGCCCTCTCTCTACTTCCTTCTGGTGGTAAGAAGAAAGTCTGAACATTCTTGGGGCTCCCACAGCCACTCTTACATCACTGCTCTGTCACCCTCACACTGCTGCTCTGTGCCTGGCACATTGTAGATAAATTTGTGTTGAGTGGATCAGTGAATGAATGAAGCCATCCATCAACTCAAACTCCACCTCACCCTATTGATGCCACCCAAGAGTGACTGGCCAACACACTGACTCTGCCAGAGAGCTATGGGCATTGCAGAAACTGCCCCGGTCTGGACCATGGTGTAGCAACCCTATATCTTTGTAAATTTCATCTGTAGGTGTTATAACTCATCATCTTAGGCCTTCTAATATCTTGACCTCCAAGTACCTTGAACTTATCCTCAAGACAGTTTAGTACCCTTCCCTGATCCTCTTCCATGTGCCCTGCACAGCAGAACAGACCATAACAAATACCAGAGAGGGCAGTGATTAGGTAACCAGATAGACTTGGCTTCAAGTCATGACTCTGCCACTTTTCAGCTTGGGCAAGTGATTTTACCTCTCTGAGCCTCAGTGTTCTCATCCATAAGATGGGGATAAATATTAAGATCTGCCTTAAATAGTTCTCCTGGAAACAAAAGATGCTAAAGCACCAAACACGTATTGAACATTAGTATCATGCTGAACTCCTGATGTTTAATGCTCTGAGGTACACAGCACTATCATGCTAAAAATCCCCACTTGATAGAGAAGGACACCAGGTCTTCGGTTAAGTGGTTTTACAAAAGTGGTACAGCTTAAAAGTGGCTATGTAGGGCTTGGACCAGGTCTGGCAGAACTTGAATCTAATTCCAAAGCCCACACTCATCACCAACTTGCTCCAAACTCCAAATGCCTGCCTGCCATGGGTATTTTGGGATGGACCCTTGATATTAAGAAGGTGGGGGTGACTTCTTCCTGATGGCTAAGTGATGGCCACAGATTGGGCATACCTTTGTGGGCATTTACCATCTCGAAATCCATAACATTGGGGTTGGGGATGTAGGTTTGATTCAGATAGACTCATGGTCAGTAACATGTTTTCTCCAACATGTTCCTCCAAACTGTGCAGGACTGACTTGATGTAGGACTTCCCTGGATGGTAGAGAATTACACAGGTGGTAGAGGACTGCCAAGGTGGTAGCGGACTGCCCAGTGATGGAAGAATCCTCTAGGTGGGGAGAAGTACCCCTGGATGGTGGAGGACTGCCCCAGGTGGTAAAAGATTGCCTTTGATGGTGAAGTGCCCCAAGTAGTCAAGGACTGCCCATTAGTTGAGGAGTGCCCTATATGGTAGAGTTGCCCCAGGTGGTGATGTTTGCCCTGGATGACAGAGGAATGCCTCAAGGTATAGGTCTGCCCCAGATATTGGAGATGTGCCCCTGGTGGGTAGAGGAGGAACCTGGATAAGAGGAGTGTCCCAATGGTGGACTGCCCTGTTGGTGGAAGATTGCCCCAGGTGGTAGATGGCTACCATGGTTGGTAGAAGATTGTCCCTGGTAGTGGAGGACTATCCCAGATAGTGGAGGACTATCTTGGGTGGTGGAGCATTGCCATGGTGACAGAGAATTGCCTCAGGTGGTAGATGGCTGCCTGGGTTGGTAGAGGACTATTCCATGTGGTAGAGAAGTGCCACCAGGGGATGGAAGACTGCCCACATGGTAGAGGACTGACTTAGGTTGTAGAGAACTGTCCCTGGTAGTAGAGGAATGCCCTGGGTGATAGGATAGGGTGCATAATGCCTAACCAGCGGTCCTCCTGGTTTGGAAACAAAGGCCTAGACTTTGTCCCACCATGCCTCTGTGGATCCCTAGGACTCCTCACTGTTTTAAGCCTTTTTTAAGGCTTAGTCAGTCAATAGTGTGTCTCCCTGGGGCAAAACCAGGCCAAGGCAGTCATGGTCACACTGCATGTGAGCCAAGGCCTATGGAGCCCATGTGGCTGGGTACCAGCTGAGAAACCACATACAACACATGGATTCCAAGGCACAGCTAGTCCTTTGAGCTAGCACAGCCCTCCAGGAGGCAGGAGTGAGGGACAGTGTATCTCTGGCCCTTCCTTAGAGCCTGGGAACTTCCCTCTCTGCCCTAGGAGGGACTATGTTTGTTGGTAAATGCTGGTCTTCAGGGAAGATGACAGATAGGGACTACTCCTCATTCTCCTGAGCTTGTGAAGCCTCTCAGAGACTCTTAACCTCTGCCACGGCACCTCCATTCCTAAAACAGATGACCTCAAGTCTTCATCTCATCCCTCTTCCTGATCCCTGCTCCCCTTACTTTGCATACTTACTTGTTCTGGACAGGTTGGGTGCTCTGTAATGTCCACCATAACATTGCATGGCTCCTCAGCTCCCTGAATTTCTCATTAGTCCCCCTGCATGATCAGGCTCACTTCATGTCTTCCTGTACCAGCCAAGCCCTGGGGCCCCCACACCTTGAGTAAACAGTTCTGGGAGGCATCACTGAAGAGGTGTCACCTCCCAGCATGCAGGACCCTGCCAACCTTCATTCAGACAGCCTTGTTACATGTGAACTTTGGGCCCTCCCTACTGGCTGGCAGCTTTTGGATCTTGTAAGTTGTGAAACTCTTTGTTCTTCTCTGCCTGCTAGCTGTTTCAGAGAGACTCATTCCTTTGCAGAGTTGAGCTCTCATGACATTGAATCTGTGGGGTTGTGGACTGTTTGGGAGATTGTCTTGAAGTTTGGCCTTCACCAGTCTGTCGTGCTTTGTGCTTTCCATCTGTATTTATTAAATTTGAGCAGAAATTTTCAGTCCTGTGGGGTTTTAGCCACTGGAAACACCAAGGATTAGGAAGAGCAGAGAGACTTGGAAAGGAGACAGAAAAGGCTCTATAGACAGCTCCCCTTGAAGGGGCTCTCACACTGCGCAGTGGCTCCCATGCTGGCTATATGCTCACATGGCCTGGTCTCCTCTGCTCCAGGTGAGCTCTAGCCTGGCACCTTATATGGTAGAGCTGTTCGAGGTGGTGGATGATTGCCCTGGATGATAGAGGAGTGCCCCAAAGTATAGGACTGCCCCAGGTATTGGAGAAGTGCCCCTGGTGGCTAGGAGACAGGTACAAAGTGTTCTGGCCATTAGGTCCTTTGGAAGTAAAGTCTGGCTGGTGGAGATTTCACTGTCCTGTGTGTCTTTCCCATCAGATATTGGTCAACTTTTCTGATGAATTAGCCCACTCAGATGTATCAGTCAAGGAAGATGAGGAGGTGTCCTTCTCCTCCCAGAGAATTGGGATATCCTTTAATTGGAGTGAGACAGTCAGGCTTCTTTGAAAACAAATGGCAGAAAACCCACTGAGGTTGATTAGATCCAAAAGAATTGATTGGCCCCTGTAACCGAAAAGCAATTGTGGGATCAAAGAGCAGAATTCAGGGCTCAAATATTGATTTTGGAACTTGGCCCCTCTCTACCTTTCATCATTCTTTTCTTCTGGGTTCACTCTTCTCAACCAAGCTAGTCCCAAGTGGTACACCAGCAGCCCCTGAGTTATACTCCTTTCTTGGTTGCTATGAGGAAATTCTGGAGACTGAGTCTCACTGGACCCACCTGGGCCAGTGCCCATTCCTGCACCTATCACTGGACAGCAAGAAGCTGACTGGTCAAAACCAAGTCATGTGCTCAATCTGGAGTTGGGTCAATGTGAGCCAAAAACACATTCATTCAGAGTGAGGTTCAGGCAGGGTAGTAAAACTAATGTCCATTAAAGGAGTCATTGCAGACTTTTGAATTTGCCAGCTGTCCTTTGCTAATGCCATTTTTTCCTACACGGAGCAATCACCCATCTTCTCTGCTTTGCATCCCTGTCCTTCACTTCCCACCTCCTCATGTTTAGTTAGTTGTTAATTTGATGTCAGTATACTACTTGGAGAGATCTTTTCTTGTTCCTTGCCTCAGTTTATGCAAAAAAGAGGGATTAGAATAGTTCAGCTGTATGACTTCTTTCAGCCCCTTCAGTACTAAGCTATCTGTTACTTCAGGGCTCAACTGAAGTGCTACATCCTCCAAGCAGGCTTCCAGTATGTCCGCCCCCCTGCCCAGCTCTGATTTTGCCTTGAATCATGGCTATTCTATTTCATCTTTCTTCTACCCTATGATTTCCTTGAGGCTGGGATCATGTGCGATTCATTGCTGATTCCCACACAGTACCTCACACACAAAAGGTGCTCACATGACTTCTAGGAGTAGAGAGACCTGGGGTAATGTCCATATTTTGATTCCTTCTCTATATTAAAAAATGAAGAGATGTCAAAATAGGGTAATTAAAATTGTGTATTTTAAATGCTTTCTATGAACAAATTAATGTTTTCACACTAAAGCAAATGCAACAGAATAATTTACTACTCTGCTCCCATAAAACACATGATGGAATAATTCTGACTAATGCAAAATGTCAAAACATTTATGGGAAAATAATGACACTTCAGAAATTTTGATATAGCAGGCAGCGTTATACCAATTATGATCTGAATGATAGCTACATGTCACTCATAATCTTGGACTTAATTCTGTCTCCAGTGTTCTACCACAGGTGGCAATGTTCTACAATGCAATTTGCTATTCACAAGATAATTACAGGATTTATTTTTAAGAACTTAATTCACAGTGTCCACCAGGTGGTGGAGTCCAGTGAGGGGACCCACGTTTAAAGTTGGAGGATGAGGGTCTTCAATCAGTGCTCTCGTGCATTACTGTGACTTTACTTATGATGTAATTTGGTGAAAATCTGGGATCTAGGTTTGAGACCTTCTGTGACTATGCGGCCACCCCTTCTTCTCCCATTCACACACCCCAAGATCAGCCATGTGTGGACTGGGCTTGTGGAGCTTTTTCAAGAACCACTAATCTAGAGTGTGACAGTGCAGGGGAGATCTGGGATGGGTGGGAAGGGAGGGTGGTGCTGGGGCAGGCTGGCACAGACACTTTTGGCGACCGGCTGTGATCACACTGCTGGTGGCTGGACAGCCTTCTTGGCCCATGCATATGCATCATGCCAACCCTAGGGAGCTGGGGACTTGGCTGGCCTCCAGGAAGGGCACCATATGGAAAGTGTGTGAGGTTTTAATTTTTTTCAAGACTTCACCAAAACAAAAGAAGTAAAACAGAAAAAAGGAGACAAGAAAAGTGGAAGATGGAATCATACAAGGTTAATGATGAAAGACTCATAAACACCAACAAATCACTCCAGCTCTGATATAGCCCAGATGGAGAAACTGAGGCACAGAGAGTCAAGGAGGAGGCATTCTCAGGTCCAAACAAAGGTGGAAGGAGAAGCCAAGAGTCTAGCACAGTACCCTGGAAAAGCATGACCTTTGGTTCTTGAGTTTCCTCTTGGTTCCTCTTGGGATTGATTTCCTGACAGGACAGGATAGCAATCTATAGTTCTGTGTTTCTAGATTCTGCTAACAGTCAAATAATTTCTTAGCAGGTGGTGTTTTACATGATCTGGTCTTGAAATCTATTATCCAAGATAATTCTTTTTAACTACATCAGCCTTCAAATTCTTCTTTTGGCTTAAACAAAATAAGTTTAATTGTGATAAAATAAGTATAACAAAATTTACTGTCTTAATCATTTTGGGGGATGATGTAGTATTTATTGACATGGGAATATTTGCACAATATATTCTTTTTATTGTGTCAATAAAACAAATGAAATTTACCTCCCAACAATTTCCCAAGTATACAGCTTAATATTGTCAACCACAGGCATCATTGTGCCCCAGACCCCCAGGACACCTCCTACCCATCTCACATGATTGGAACTGTATACCCACTGAAAAACATCTCCCCACCTTTCTCTCCCTCAGCCCCTGGCAACAACCATCCTGCTCTCTGTTCTATGAACTTGACTACTTTAGATAGTTCATATAAATGGAATTATAGAGTATATATCTTTTTGTGACTGACTTATTTCACTTAGCATCGTGTCCTCAAGTTTCACCAATGCTGTAGCAGATGACAGGACTTCCTTTCTTTTTAAGGCTGAATAATATTCCATTGTATGTGTATGTCATATTTTCTTTATCTATTCATCTGTGGATGAACATTTAGATTGCTTCCACCTCTTGTCTATTGTGACTAATGTTTCAATGAATGTGAGGATGCAAATATCTCTTCAAGATCCTGTTTTCAATTCTTTTGGATATATTCCCAAAAGTAGGATTGCAGAATCATAAGGTAGTTCCATTTTTAAAATTTGTTTGAGGAACCTCTATTTTAGAGAAACCTTGATTTTCATGGAACCTGTTTTCCACTGCAGCTTTTGCTGCACCAATGGTGCACAGGGGTCCACTTTCTCCACATCCTTACTCCATCTTAACCATTTCTGAGTGTACAGTTCAGTAGTGCTAAGTATGTTCACATTGTTGTGCAATGAATCTTCAGAAGTTTTTCATCTTGCAAAGGATTTCAACCACATGGGTTGTTTTTTTATATTGCTTGCAGTGAAAAATCTCTGATTTATATACCCCTTGTATGCTGCACCCCAGTTCCCTGGTTCATCAACATGTCAGACCATTCTTGGTTTGTACCAATGGGTAGATGTTGGGATGGCAGGATAAAGCAGCGTCTTAAAGTTTCTCATATGGGGCCACAATGCTTCTGAGAGCTTGGGGAAGACACTTTGAGCTTCCTCCTCAAGTCCTTGGAAGAAAGGATGACAATCCAGTGTGCATAGATAATGAGGATAGGTCACATACCTAGATATCTCCTCCCTGGCTCTCATGGAGAGTTGTGTTTTTGTCTAACAGGAACAAGAGGTCACTTGTTCAAAACATCAGTGCCTGGGCCTTGCCTCTTCCCTCAGGATGGGAGATTCTTCAGGAGGATATGCCCCAGGTCCAGATAAATAATCCCACAATTCAGGGGTTGAAGCAAATGTTTGCCTTTGAGACAGGAACCACTGGCACCCCTCATGGAATACACAGGCCAGGAAAAGGGCTTCTTTGAGAGCACCCAGCATACTATTCCCATTGCATTTTCTTATCTTTTCCTTATAGAAGTTCTGCTGAAGGTTATGTCACAAACCAGATGTGTGTCATAACAGATGGAACTCTTCTCTGATGAAAGAGGTATTTGGGGGAACAAGTGCTTGGCTTGGTGATTTCAGAAGTCCTGATTTGTCAAAGCCAGGAATAGCGTTGTAATAATAAAGGAGAAAAATTGCTTGAGATTCCAAGGGAGTCATGATTTAGCGATAGTCCCAGAGGAAAACTAGGGTATGATGGCTCCTCTCCTTCCTACTGCCTCCTGAGAGACGATGACTCATTTGTAATTTATTAGCTAATTATGCACGGGCAAAGGAGTATGAATCACTTCATTCAAATGATAGCAAATTAGCAAGAGCTTGTTGGAGTTCTTTCTGTCGGGGTTCTGAGTGTGTTTAGACAACACAGGTGCTACTGAGGCCAGGATCCTCTGGGGAAGAGATACTCCATTTCCCCCTGGTTCTGCCCAGCTAGCAAGCTGGTTCCGTTCCAATTCTGCCCCTGACTTCCTCTGACTACAACACTTTCTGATTTATCTGCCCTTCATCTCTTACAGGCTCTATGAATGTGGGCAAATCACCTTACTTCTCTGAATTCTATCTGTAAAATGGAATCATTTACTCTTCCTGCTCCCATGTGGGAGGGCTGGTTGGATACCAGGAAACTTTAGACCAGGAATTTGGAACTATTGGCTGTTTGGTTTGCTCCAGACCCCTGAGAGAGTTGGGGAGATGCTAGCTCTTAGAACTCAAAGACTTCACTGCTTTATGCTCACTGCACATATGCACACAGAAACAGACTCCAGGATGCCCTTTTTACTATGGTATTTATCAGCAAAGAGCAGTAGATACCTCAGTATACAAAAATAGGGGAACAGCAAAATAAAACATTATATATTCAGATGATGAAATACTACCAAGAAGGTACAAGGACTGGCCTGGATCTCTGTATGTCCGTATGGATCGTGGCAAATGGCTAAACAATATATATAGTAGGATCTCATTTATGCTAAGAAATCAATACAAAATAAGGTTATACATTTTCTGTGGAAAAGTATCTATATACAATCAATATCTATATCAGTTAATCAATCAATCTATCTATATATCTATCAATCTATATATTTGTATTTGGGTAAAGGATAAAACAAGTCCAGAAAAACACATCAAATTAGTAACTTAAGAGCATCAGAATTTTATAGTCCCTTTGGCCCCCTCACTCTCTGATTCCAACTATTTGATTACTTTCTTTCTTTTATTTTTTTTTTATTTGATTACTTTCATAGACAATGGGACCTAGACTTGGAAGGATGACAAGGGAGACTTTATCTGAATGTTCTAATTAAAATGTTGGCTATTAGGCAATTACAAACACCTGATGCCCCACCTTGTTTCACATACTGTTCTAGACCCCAGAAAGCTCCATCCGGGCCAGACCATCCCTGCCTCAGCCCTCCACCCACTCAGCTCTGCTCCTCTCTTTATACTAAAACAGATTTTAATAAAGTTGCTGCATGTGGAAGAGGATTATGGGTTCATCTGATTTCTGCTATTTGAAGTCCTAGGGGAAGGAAAGCCTTGTTTAACTCAATTCATAACACTATTAATCCAACCATAAACCTTCTGACGACTTGAAAAGAGAGAGGAGAATTCATTACCGCTCATCTCTAAGCGGCAAATCCTTCCTCTCACATACCAGCAGGTGAGACCCTAGGGGCCATGGGCCCCTCTGTCTCTCTGAAGGTCATTCTCAGTGGACTGCCACCACAAAACCCACTTACAGGAGCTCTTGTCTCACTCCTTTCCTGTCCTTCCACACTTTCCACATTGGATAATTGGAGCCCAAAGAGATGGTGTGAGTTGTCCAAATCACAAAGCTAAAAAGAAAGAAACCTACTAACTCAGCTCTCCTGATTTTTTTTTGTCAAGGGGTTCACCCATCTCAAGGACAGATTTTTTAAGTGTGTATTTATTTATTTATTTATTTATTTATTTATTTATTTAGAGAAAGAGAGAGCACATGTGCATTAGAACTGGGGAGGGGCAGAGAGAGTGGGAGAGAGAGAATCCCAAACAGGCTCCACACTCTCAGTGCAGAGCCTGATGTGGGGCTCAATCTCATGATTGTGAGATCATGACCTGAGCTGAAATCAAGAGTTGAATGTTGGAGCACCTGGGTGGCTCAGCCAGTTAGGCGTCCGGCTTTGGCTCAGGTCATGATCTTATGGTTCATGGGTTTGAGCCCCACGTCAGGCTCTGTGCTGACAGCTAGCTCAGAGCCTGGAGCCCCTTTCAGATTCTGTGTCTCCCTCTCTCTTTAACCCTCCCCTGCTCATGCTGTCTTTCTCTGTCAAAAATAAATAAAAAACAGAAAAAAAAATTTTTAAAAGGAGTTGAATGTTTAACTGACTTAGTCACCCAGGCACTCCATAAAAACAGTTTTAAATGTACTTTTATAGGTTTACATACAATTATTCTACTTCTGGAAGTCTAGTCCAAGAAGACAATTCTAAATATAAAAAAAGCCATACCCTGAAATGTTTATCACAATATAATTGATAATTTAAAATCCTGGATCAGGCTACATGTATATCTTTGTGGAAACAGTCCATTAACAGTAAGCCATTACTCAATGGGTTATTATACCACCATCAAAAATGTTCAAAGACTCAAATAAAAGGCACCTGGGTGGCTCAGTCCATTGGGCATCCAACTCTTGGTTTCAGCTCAGGTCATGATCTCATGGTCATGAGACTGAGCCTGTGTCACACTCCACTGAGTGTAGAGCCTGTATGACATTCTCTGTCCCTCACTCCTCTCCCCAACTCCTTCTCTCTCTAAAATAAGAATCAAATAATATAGATAATACTCCTACTATGCTAAGTAAAAAATGACAGAATAAAAATGGTGTATATAAAATTGTTTAATTATAATTTTCTTAAAAAATGCATGTGTAAAAAAGAAGATTGGAAGAGACAGCAAATTGCCACATGAGGGCTTGTCACCAATTTCCCATGTATTTAGTAACACCAGATTGAATGTGCTTTATTATAGTGGGGTCATGATACATATTTCTATTTGTTGATTCTCTTCCCCCCAAATATTTTGTAATGTGCTAATACTGTTTTTAAATTAAGTTTTAATTTTGAACAAGTGGTTTTACCTATTGTCTTAGAGTTTTTTCCCTTTTTAATTTTTTTTTACATTTATTTATTTTGGAGAGACGTGGGGGAGGGGTAGAGAGAGGGAGACACAGATTCTGAAGCAGACTCTGAGCTGTCAGCACAGAGCCCAACGCGGGGCTCCAACTCACAAACCATAAGATCATGACCTGAGCCAAAGTCAGAGGCTTAACCAACTGAGCCACCCAGGTGCCCCAGGTCAGTATTTCTTCAAAACAAACTTTGAATGAGAAATTTACATTCAGAAGTTTGATGGGAAGAGCCCTGAGAGGGGCAAGGAAGGCAGGATTGGGCAGAACAGGACATTGGGCTGCAATGGAGTCACAATAAAGTTCTCAGCTGATCCCTTGGGAAGCTCCACAACTGGGATGGGCTTTACGGTATCTGGAATTGAGATGGGGGACCAGCCTATCTCACAAGGACAGGAATTGGATGGGGAATGCCCTCATGGAGAAAGTGCAACCTTGGGAAAGGCAGTTTCCCTAAGCTGCAGGAAGCTCCTGGGGAGAGATTCAGCTCTGAGCCAGCAGTAGTGGCCATGATCATATAGTGGTTAGTACCCTGCATTGTGAGCCAGCAGTAGCCAGTGCTCAGGCAGCTGAGGGAAGGAGTACTTTTGTCCAAAAGGAGGGATCTGGGGAGTGCACCATAGCATCTACTAAACCTGTAGTAATGCACATGTGCCAAAACAATGAATTAGAGCACATTGAACAGGACCCATTTCACAGATGGTGAAAGTGAGGCATAGAGTCACCTAAGAGACTTTTTCCAGGTCATAAAGCCAGAGAATCCATTTATTTAAGAATCATGGTAGCAATCTTAGGACAAGAAGCCAGGTGGCCTGACACTCAGACTGTCTATTGCCTGAGGCATAGCCTGAGAATTCTGTCCAAAAGAGTGAGGGTTTCAGGCCAAGGAAGCTAGGGAAGCTGAGTTGTGTGTTGGGAGTCTGCAGCAGAGAGCAGGGCTTCCTTCAGGTAGGAATGAGGTCTCTGCTAGCCTCTGGTGAGCCACCTGAAGGGAATGAGGGAGTGTACCCCACCCAGGAGGCTTAAGTCCTGGTACTGTCCGGCCCAGCCACAAACATCAGACTGCCTGCCAATCCCACCCCACAGGAACTTCCTCAAGAAACAGGGGACAGAGCAGGGGAGGTCAATGAGCAATCTGATCCTTAGTTTACTGGCAAACATTTTATGCAGCACTGGAGACATAGGAGTGAATGAGGCAGATGAGGAGGTAGGTCCCTGCTTATGTGATGCCAGAATTTTGTTTTGTTTTTAAAAGTTTATTTTCGAGAGAGATCGACAGAGCATGTGCACATGTGAACAGGGGAGGGGCAGAGAGAGAGGGAGACAGGGATCTGAAGCAGGCTCTGTGCTGATGGCAGAGAGCCCAATATGGAGCCTGAACTCATGAACTGGGAGATCATGACCTGAGCCAGAGTCAGATGCTTAACCAACTGAGCCACCCAGGCACCCTGTGGGGCTAGAGTTTTATCAAGAATCCTGGAGAGGCAGTGAATTGTATGATCTTAAACAAAGCCCAGGCTTGGGGGCCAGATGCCTAGATTTGAATCCTGGGTCCCCCACATCATATGACCATGAGAGCAGGGTCACACTCCCCCCACCCTGCCTCATTTTTCTGATCTGCAAAAATGGGATGCTGGTAGCAGGACTTACTTTCTATTTCCTTTCCAATCCACATTCATGCACTTTACTTCTTTCAGTCTTTAAAACACCCCTGAGGGGTGAACACTCAGAAATGTACCCCCACTGGGGATGCTCATGGTGAAAAAACTATGATGAATCTATCCCATGCTCGGGGGCTGCTGCTTGCCCTAGGGAGTCCAGAAGTTCCCCCAGCCAGAGCCTCTTTAATCCCTGAGCAGAGCTGCTCATGCATTGCCACACTGCCACAGCTCAGTGGTTTGGATAAAACCCCTCATGTTCTCATACACAAGGCCTCTGGCTTCCCCTCATCATGGGGTTTCCCCTCAGACCCTGGGAGAAGCCAGCTTTAGCAGGGCTGGGTGCTCTCCCTGGCCAGGTGTGTCCCTTCTCCCCATCCCAGGAAGATGCTTGGGATTCAGTTCCTAGACTCTCCACTTTGTTAGCAACTGCTCCTGTGTGGTCAATTAATTACCACTCCCTAAAATTTTGAAATACATTCTAAATACAAACTCAACACTGGGGCTCCTGGGTGGCTCAGTTTGTTGAGCGTCCAGCTTCAGCTCAAGTCATGATCTCGTGGTTCGTGAGTTTGAGCCCCATATCAGGCTCTGTGTTGATAGCTCAGAGCCTGGAGTCTGCTTCAGATTCTCTGTCTCCCTTCCTCTGCCCCTCTTCTTTAGCTCTCTCTCTCAAAAATAAATAGACATTAAACACAACACAGATATATGATAAAAATGCAGATGGCAGGAAAAGGTGAATCACACAAACCATACACCTCTCTTCTCCCTCCTTCCCTTACCACACAAGCCCACCCCTTCGTAATTAGATTCTCCAGGGAAATTGTTAATTTCTCAAACTCTGTACCAGCCCACATTTGCATACATTCTTAAAATGTATACAAATGGGGTTATAATATAGGTATAGCTCTGCCTTGTGCCCTTTCACTTAATAATATTTGAGGGAGGCAACATGTTAAAGCTATTTACTATATTTTTAAAGTTATTTTATATATACAAGGGAATACTACATGGCAATGAAAAAGAATGAAACTCGAGGGTGTCATGCCAAGTGAAATAAGTCAGGCAGAGAAAGACAGATACCGTATGTTCTCACTCATAAGTCTAACAGGAGAAACTTAACAGAGGACCATGGGGAGAGGGGAGTGGGGGGAAAGAGTTAGGGAGAGGGAGAGAGGCAAATCACAAGAGACTCTTGAATACTGAAAACAAACTGAGGGCTGAATAGGGAGGGGGAAAGGGTAAGGGGGATGATGGACATAGAGGAGAGCACTTATGGGGAAGAGCTCTGGGTGTTATATGGAAGCCAACTTGACAATAAACTATAAAAAAATTATTTTAAGAGAGAGAGAAGAGGGAGAGAGAATCCCAAGCAGGTTCCATGTTGTCAGAACAGAGCCCGATGTGGGGCTCGAACCCACAAATGGTGAGATCATGACCTGAGCCAACCAAGAGTCAACGCTTAACCAATTGAGCCACCCAGGTACCCCTGATTTATTCTGATGGACA
Organism: Suricata suricatta; assembly: GCF_006229205.1. Classification (NCBI taxonomy): domain Eukaryota; kingdom Metazoa; phylum Chordata; class Mammalia; order Carnivora; family Herpestidae; genus Suricata; species Suricata suricatta. The sequence goes on along the minus strand of NC_043715.1, from coordinate 33,351,608 downwards.
TAGTATTAATTCTAATTCTTATAAGTCTACCATTAATTTTGAAATCACTTAAAATTTTCCATTTAGTCCTAATGAATTCACTATGAATTCACTATGTCTTATTTAACCTTATAGCTTTTGACAGAAGTTCTGGCTTTTGGCTGCACAAACAATGCTGTGATGGACATTTTGAACGTGCATCTTGGAGAGTGTATCTGTAGGATATATTCCTAGAGATCATCTTATTTTAAAGTTCCACATGGCGATTTTAAAAAACAAATTTCCTTTATCACATGCTTCCATGTTTACCCTCAAGATCAGGAAATGTTCTGTTGGAGACAATCAAAGTGGGGTGGGCCAAGAGTTTTGGTCATATCTGTGTTGTGAGGAAACCCTCACAGCAGGAATAGAAATGCAGAAGCAGAGATGGTGTGGCCAACCCAAAGCGTTGGCCATTTTTAGCATGTAAGTTGATTTCTGCTCCTCTACTTTAGGCTTGGAAGGATCTAAGTGCTGGTGGTGGCTGAACTGCAAAACCATCCTGTGGCTTGTAATCAAGTTATGAATTGGCCTTTGGGCCTCTTCTTACTTATGTCTGGTAGTAAGATGTGACCAGGACATACTTTTCCTAGTTGTTTGGTAGATAGGTCACTTAGCAGCAGTGTCAGTCTCTTCTCACACAGGGTGTGCACATATGTGTGAGACCCAGGGGCAAAGGGCACAACACATAATATTATCTATAGGTAATATTTATTGAATGCTTATTGTGTGTGTGTGTGTGTGTGTGTGTGTGTGTGCTCTGACACTGTTTTAAGTGCTTTCTGCGATTTAATTTATTTAATTCTTAGAACAAACCTAGTGTAGGTACAATTATTATTTATATTTTACATATGAGGAAACTAGTGGTTATTGGCATTGTTCGGATTGGTTTTTTAGTTCCTCTTGGGAATATATAATGAGTTTGCATTTGCCTGCCCACTTTGAAGTTAGATGCAGCCATGCCAATTGTTTTGATTAAAGAAAAATGTGAACACAAACTTCGTGCATCTCTTCCAGATACAAGCTTTAGGAGTCAGCACGTGATTGGCTCCTTCCTGGCTGTCACAGAGACTGGCAATGCTCTGTATGTCAGGTACTCTGTCAGTCGGGGACCCAAAATGAAGATAATATATAGAAAACACCTCAGACAATCTATGATAGATGAGGAGTATAAGTGCAAAATAAATTGTATTGTTTTTATTTTTTATTTTATTTTTAAATTTGTTTTGCTTTGAGAGAGAGAAAAAAAGAGAGGGAGAGAATGCAAGTGGGGGAGAAAGGCAGAGGGAGAGAGAATTGCAAGCAGGCCCCACATTCTCAGTGCAGGGTCTAATGTGGGGCTTAGTCCCACAAACCATGAGATCATGACCTGAGCCAAAATCAAAAGCCAGACTCTTAACTGACTGAGCCACCTGGGTGCCCAAATTGTACTATTTTAAACCACTATGCTTCTGGGATTTATTAAAATAATAGTATAACCAATCCTATCCTGATTGACACAGGCAGAGAAGTTAGGTGGGTTTCTCAAGGTCACCCAGCTAATAAGTGGAAGAGGCAGGGTTTGAACCCAGATACTCTTGCTTCAGAGTTTGCCTGTCCTTCTCAGTCTGGTATATGGCATACCTATGTAAGTTGGAACTTAGAGGGCAGAATCAAAAGCTCTTCTAAAATTCTGAGTGTCTTTGGGAGTAGGGATCTAGAATGTCAGGTTGACAGGGACTTCATCATTAGAAGCTCAATGCAAATTGAAGATATATATGTTGGGGCAGGTGCATATATCTAAATAGTCTATGGGTAGAAGTGGCTCAAGAACTAAGGGCTCGGATAAATCCTCAGGACACTGCCACTCCATCATTTCAATCTCCTTTCATCTGTGTTGGCTTGAATCTTAGGCAGCCCCTTGCATGAGGGAAGCATAAACTTCATCCACCCAGTTTAGTGCCCCAGTGGGGATGAGTTTTCATCCTGTCTACCTCACAGGGAGGTGTTAAGAACTGGCTGAAATGATGTGTATGAATGTGACTATGGCAAAAATGAAAGAATAAGCATCAATGTTTTCAAGTGTCATGTTAGCTAATGAGAGTTTAAATGCTTCCCCTTTCATTGAAGATGCGGAAGGATTAACAATATGAGGAGAGGCCCAGTTGCAGAGATCAGAGCTGAGGTTCTAGCACACAAAACCCAGAGACTATTTTATTACACCCAGAGAGGCAGGAACCAGCACCCATGGGGCAAGCTTGTAGAGGGAGGCATGGCAATGAGGGTGTGGCAGCAGCTGTGAATTTGAGTCATGCCTCTTTTGTGTGGCAAACACTAATTGGGGGGTCCTTGGATTTGGTCTTCCTTCTCCAGAACTTGTACTGAATCCTCACAGGGGAGCCTTCAGTGGGCATATCTATATGACATGACCCTAATTGGTCTGGGGAGAGGGATATGTGGCCAAGCTGAGTTAGTCAAGTTTTCTCTCCTGGTAATACAACACTCAGGACAGAGACTCAGAAGCTTGGGCATGGTCATTCTTTTACTTATAAAATTTTACTGAGCACCTACTAAATGCTTGATATTGTCCTAAATACTGGGGATTCAGATCATTCCATTACCACATAGATTTCACAACATAGATTTCCAAGCACATAAATAAAGATAATTTCAAATGATAAGTGCCATAAAAAATAAACAGGGAAATATGACAAATAATGCATAGGTAATCAGGGAATGCTTCTCTGAGAAGGATCGTTGAAGCTGAGTCCTAAATGAGAATTTATTCATGGGAAGAGGTGGGGAAGGAGAGTCCTAGAAGGAAGGACAGAAAATACCCTGAGGGAGAAAAAATTGTCATTATGTAGGGTCAGAAGGAAGGTGGTGTGGCTTGGAGGGTGGTGAGGGAGGGGAAGGAGGAGAGTCTGGAGAGGAGGCTAGGGCTGAGTCAGGTAAGGCCTTTGAGACCATAGTAGAGAGCTTGGCCTTTAGCCTACGTACTGTAAACCATTGCAGTTGAGTCCCCACCCTTTTTATTTATTTTTTTTAAATTTTAAAATTTTTTTTAAATTATTTATTTTTGAGAGAGAGAGAGAGAGAGAGAGAGAGAGAGAGAGAGAGAGAGAGAGAGAGAGCATGAGCAGGGGAGAGTCAGAAAGAGAGGGAGACACAGAATCCAAAGACAGGTTCCAGGTTCTGAGTTAGCTGTCAGCACAGAGCCTAACACAGGACTCAAACCCATGAACCATCCCTACCCTTTTAAAATTAATGTGTAGTTAGCATACCATGTTGCCTTCTAAGGCCAGAGGCCTATAATAGGCTCACCTAGTATTGAGATCCCTGATCCTGCTCTCCCAGAAGTGTGGCTCCTCAGCACCACCTGACAGAATGAACAAGGCCCCTCACCTGTCTCTCAACATCCTCTGTGACACTATCTTCATTTAGGAAAAATGTCAGCCAAGGCTCACTTCTGCAGGATCCTGCTTATCCTTCCTTCTGCTCAAAGCATCTTGTCTAATGCACAAGGGTATCTTGTATCTTTGGTCAGCTTCCCTAAAACCAGAGCCTGGAATAAGCATTCTTGTTCAAGTGATCTATCCAGGGAGTATGCTCAGAAGAAACTTGTAGTGAAGTGAGGAAGACAAAGCAGGGTGAAGCAAGAAGCAAAGGTGAGGAGGTTCCAGTTGACATGTAGCCTCAGCCAGATTCCTCAGAGGTTCTCAGGTCATGAACAGCCCCACAGAGTTGAATCATCTTGAGGCAAGGTGACCAGGCTTTTATACCCCTGTGCTTGTTACTGCTTGCAGCCTCCCAAGCTTCTCTGACCAAAGTGGTTCTTATTAGTCAAGGGTAATTATCTGGATGAGGGTGCAACTGTGAGTCCTTAGCCACCCAAATGTGCATGTACATGATTTGTAACTAGTCCAGTGATGGAAATTTGGGATATTTCCTTGGGGGGAAATAAAGAGCATGGGATATTTCCTTGGAGGGAAGCTTGAGGCTGGACCAAAGACCCAGGCTGATATGGAAGAGATAGTCCAGATTCTGGTTTCAGAAGCCAGCCAATCTCTGGACTCTACCTATTGGTGAACAGTAGGCAATACTGCTAGGGTTAGCACTGGAATAAAGAAAATAGGTCATCTGAAAGTGCCCATTCTGGCCCATGAACTGTGCTGAAAACTCTGCAAATGACTTCATTTGTGTTTTTGGCCAGTCAACTATCATGTAAGGATCATTCTCCCCATGTTACAGATGAGGTAATAGAGGCTCAAAAAGGTTATGTGGCTGACTTCAAGTCGTATAATCAGTTAGTTGGTGGAAGAACCAGAACTTGGATTTGTTGGACTCTGGATCTGGACCGTGCCTGTGTCTAAAGGAGTGGGGCTAGGGAAAGGCAAGAAAAAAGAGCAGGCTCCTTTAATGACATTCTTTGGGGCCAGCCTCTGGTTGGGGCATCTTCATCCTCAGGTTGGGGCATCTGGAAAGCAATCCAGTCTGCAGTTTCTCACTTACTGTGTTCTTATTCATCTTCCTCTCAGGCTGAGGCACCAAAATTACATTTCTTTCTAGCTCCCACAGATGCCACATTTCTCTTCTCAGTCCATTGCTCATCCCACTTCCTCCCTCCAGCAACTGCAGAACCCAGTGTCAGCATGTAAGGTGCACAACAATGGCTACAATGGGACCTCTGGCTCATGGCTCATTTCTGCCAGGGCCCTCCAAGACCTCAGCTCTGACCATAAAGTTATTGGCATGGAAGGCTTGGGCTGGTGGGCAGTGAGGGGTGGTCCTGAATTTTGTTATTATACCAACCCTACAATTTTTGCCATCTCTTCATAAAGCTTGGGGTATCCTTTATTTACTTAAAAATCATTTCATATTTAGAACCTAAAGACATTTACTTTATAAAGAAACTTTAAGACCACTACCATAAGTAGAAAATAGCACTCACTTGCTATTAACCATATAACTTGAAAAATTATTAAAATGCCTGACAATTAAAATCATTTTCTGGGCAAATGTGGTATATGTGTGTCATCTTAGGGAACAATGGCATATTTGGAAAAGTACTGGATTAGTGTAAAAAAATTGTATCCTGGTTCAAGTTCCTATATCAACATCACAAAAAAACCCCAATAAGAATAAGGATACTATTCAACATTTATCAAGGATATATAATAAGTATTGTGTTAAATATTTTCTACAAATCATGTCATTTAAGCCACACACTCTTAGTTTGGGTCCCAAGACCCTGCAATGAGGATTTATGTGCAGGTGATATTTTAAGAAACTGCTCTCAGGAGAGACAGTAAGGGAATAGTAAATTCTGGGGTATACTTTAGTTTTAGGGAGCTGGTGGAGAAAGTATTATAGGCAGGCAATATTCTCTATGTTTCTCAGATTATAGGCATCTCCATTAGTCAGGCATCTTATAAATATGTCACAGACCCAAGTCGATATGGCGTGATCCAGAGGAATTTGTTGCCTCTGTTTAACAAAAATTCCAAGAGTAGCTTCAGACAAAGCTGTATCCAGTTGTCCTACAGTGTCCTCAGAGTTCTGTTTCCATCTCTGATCTTGGCTGTTGTCATGTTGAATTCTCCCATGACTCAGGTTCTCCCCACATTTTGGCTCCAGGCTTACATCATGCCAGATTATAACCACAGAGGAAAGAGAGAACCCCTTTATCATAGTTCCTTCAGAAGCCCTAGGGAAAGCTCGATGGCCCAGTGTAAGTCACATAACTATCCCTGGAGCAATCACTCTGGTCAGGAGACATGTTCTGATTGGCTAGACTTGGCCACATGCCTATTCCTGGATGCTAAGCGGGTGGGAAGCAGTCAGACTTACCTGAACGTCATGCACTGAAATTGGGGAGTGGAGAAATACTCAAAAGAGAAGTTGGCCAGAAAAACCCAAATGTCTAGCTCCACCTGCATCCATGCAAGGTTTGCTCTGCAGGTCAGGGGAGAAGTGCAAAGGACAGCAACGAACTGCACACTTTTAAATGTGCTGACGATGATCTGGGAGGGGGTTCCCACTGGCAGCCCAGAATGCAATCAACTTGCTGCTTTTGCTAACCCCAGCACCTGTCATATTTCATCTTCTTTTAAATAACTTCAAGGATATGAAAGTCATAAAAGCAAGCCCAGGTAGGGTCAGAAGTCACTGGCTCCTCTGGGTGGAGGGCTGTCACTTTTTGGCTCTTCACCCTGCTGCAAATTTGCATAACTCCAATGAATATGAGCACAATTCCAGTAAATATTCAAATGAGGCTTGTGGGTCTAAGTGGAAATAAATCACAACTGCTTGCTCGCCCCCAGGATGTACTCAAAATAAAAAAAAGTATGGTGGACATTACCTTCATCATAATTGTTATATATTTCTTTGACCTCGCAGCAGCTAAAGTTGGCTTTCAAAAAAAATGTTGTTGCTGAGCAGCAGAGAAACATTTTAATGAATACCACAGGGTTTACTGATCACTGTTAATGAGTGAGGAATGAGGGTCCTGGAGGAACCTTCTGTCTATCTTTAGAAAGCAGCCCTGGATGATGGAGGGGTGGAAGGTGATAGAGCTATTTGCATGTCTGCAAACCAGAAAACAAATACATCATGTCTTCCACACCGTCTGCAATGGACACTTCAGGAGCCAGCCAAAACTCGTTTGCACCTTTGTTTGTGCCCTCCCCAATCAATAGCAGCAGTTAAACTGAGATTTATGGACTTCTATAAAGAGTTGCAGCAGCAATATTCAAGGAAATGGAACTCAACAGAAACATTTCAATTTCTCTGGGACTCTTCACCGGCTATTGTGGTTTGGAGGATACTTGATGGGAAAGGCCCATTCTTGTCAGTATACATTGTGTGTGTGTGTGTGTGTGTGTGTGTGTGTGTGTGTGTGTGCGCGCGCGTGCGCCCGCACATGTGTACATGCATGTGCCCACATCCTTGGTACCGACACAAGAACAGAGAGACCTACAGTGTACAGCAGGTCTGCTGAACACTTTTGCTATCAAAAGTCACTGATATGCACTCTTGAAATCAATTGGAAGCCCAAGGAAGTAAAAAGCAATTTAATGTAGCCAGTGTATTTGCTTCTAGAAATGGGAATGTTCTCCTTGTTAGCTTATTAAAATTAAGAGCAGGGAAAAGAACAGTCTATTAACTACACATAATAAATGACACAAAATATGCTTCAGTCTTATTTTAGAACTGAAGCAAATAAGGGTGACAAAGACAGATAGGAAAAGACACACATAGAGATGCACTTAAAATAAACAAAGGACCCCAGATACAGGTGTGGCCAAAGTAACACAAAGATTCATCACATGCTAGTGGAGGGCAAGGGTCTCTACAACAAGCACCTTGTTAATGTGTCCCCTGACCCAGGGACAGGTACTGTTCATATCCCCCCTTGCACAGATTGGGACAATGAGGTTTGGAAAGGTTAAGATGTCTACTCAAAACCACAGTGTTAGGAAATGGAAGCGTGTGATCTAACCCCAGGCAGCTCAACCCCAAGGCTTTGCTCTGTATTATGTTGTTTTGAATACTGTTGTCCAAGGGACTGTGTGTATGTTTGTGTATGTGTGAGTGTGTGTGTGTGTGAGAGAGAGAGAGAGAGACAGAGAGAGAGAGAGAGAGAGAGAGAGAGAGAGAATTAAATACAAAATCTTTTGTTTGAATGGGTAATATATTCACATGGCACAACAATCAAAACAGCATAAAAGATTACAGTGAGAAAGGTCGGTATCATATCTAGACATACCTGTGCCACTAGTGCCAACAGCCTCTCTAGCTCCCATCCCCCCAAGTCCCTACAGCCTCCAGCAACCCTGCTCCCCATTTGCTATGCTCCCCCCAGTCCTGGAGTCTTCAAGTCCCTAGGTGGGAGGGGAAGCTTACCCCCTCTCATGCTTCTCTGGTCAGGACAGAGTTCCTTGGGGGAATAACCATATCTTTAATGCCTTAATAATACTTGTTAATCTCTCCTTTACTACAAAGAGGAAGCAGATCTTAGGTGCAGAGCTTTTGGCCACCAACATTTAACTGGAATTTAACAACTTTGGAGTGTTTAAAAATGCATTTTTAAGATTGCCTTTTTTTTTGTTCGTTGGTGGCCTGCAGTATTGGTTTCTCCATATAATTGGTGAGATAAAGTTATCTTTGGAAACAAATTTATTTAAAACAAGACCACTTAAGAGAAAAATATGAAGTAGATAATCACACAGGTGGTACAAGGAAATGCCACAATTGTGAATTTGGAAAGCCAATAGCTGAAGGTGAGGAAGCACTGCCTTCAGCTTTAGGGTTTAGAGCCAAGTTTAAATGGCACCTCATTTCTGAAGCTTTCCCCAATATCTTTCCCTGAAGCGTTGGACACCTCTCCCTATGTGTCTTATGAACATTTACCTCACACACCTTCAGCTTAAATCTGAGAGGTTTTCTTTTGTTTTGTTTTATCCTAATTAGAAAAACTCTCAGTTCTGGAAGTTCAAATGACATTGTTTTGGGTCTTTCCCCATTTTAGTCCTTTTCTTCTGGATAAAGATTGTCTTGTCATGCTCTTCTGAAATCTGATATTTTAATGTAGATCTTATGGTCTGGTACCTCACCTCAATTGATGTAACATGTGTGCATTGTGTATTGATGTGCATGTATGTTTTCCCCAATAAAAATGGGATCAAGCTGTACAAACTGCTTTGTAACCTACTTTTGTCCACTTCATCACATATCACAAAGGTCTTTTAGAGCAGTAAATGTACATCAGCGGTATCATTGCTAATGGCTGCTTAATCGTCTATTGAATGGATAAGCCGTGATTTACTTAAGCTGTCCTATTCCCCAATTTTTCCAAAATTATTCCAACTACAAACCACATTATAATGAACTCCAGCCAAAATTTCTGACCAACCATTGTCATTATCTCCTGAAGAGATTTCCCTGCGATCCTTTCCTTCATGAAATTGGCTAACGTTTCCTGAACATCTCTCTTTGTGCCAGGCACTGCTGTATAGCCACAGATAATTTGCAGTAGCGGGTCCTGGAGGGTATTCACTGAGGTATATGTGAAATGATTGGTGAGCAAGGAGGGAATATTGACTGGTCCTGTCCCAAAAAAGGTTGAGGATGGTTTCACACAGGCAGGGACCCTCAATTCAGGCTTTGAAGAATAAGTGGGAACCCCAGTTTTGGAGGACTAATTCAGCTGACAGCCCTGTTGAAGTTGCTCTGAACATCCCACCCAACCTAGGACCAAACTCTTGAACAACTCAGGCCATGTGGAAGGGTTCAAGTCCTTGGACCATGGTCCCTGGGCCATCTTTACCTCTTTCTGGAAACCATGATCCTGACCTTTCAGTGAACAGGGATCTTGGGGAAAGTGAAACTCTGAGCAGCATGGAGATAATTATTGAACCTTCCTCACAGTGAACTAGAGGACAGAGAATGGGATTTTATTAACCCCTCTTCACTCCTAGCCTGTTAACTGTGTGTGTGATCTCTTCCCAAGTCCCTCTGATTGGTTCTGGATGGTTAGGATGATTGACAGGCCACTTATTACTCCTGTCTGCCCCCGCCTGGCCCTTCTGGAGGCTCTTATTAGCCCCTACCTGGGTGAGTTTGGGCTTGGAAAATACCTCTCCTTGAGGCAGTCCCAAGATTATGTTTTCTCACCTGAAATCACTGGCACATTTATTGTTTTTGAGGGAAAGAAAACTCTCATAATTGAAGTAAAAGAGGAATATCCTTTAGGGTTTTTTAACCTGTATCTAAGAGGCAAGAAGAAAATTTTCCCACCTCAGAGACTGTATTTCTGAATAAGAATGTAGAATCCTGCAGCTATAACTCACTTCTGGAAAACTCATGCCACAGCTCCCGTTTTTTAAAATGTCCACCTCATGGTTATGGAAAACGCACTTGCAAATTGACGCCTCATTGGGTTGAAAGGCTCTTAAAATTCTGGAACATCATCAGAAGCTCTCACTTCTCCTCATGCAATAATGCTTCCCTGGAAAAAATATCCTCCACGAGCCCCTTCACTACAAAGCAGAAAGTCAGATGGAGATGGTTTTCAGCAAATTGACAAACTGAGCTAAACTTTATTTAATTTAATTTCAGAAAGGATGGATCTGGAAATAACATTGCCGGTTTCACGTGCTGGAAAAATCAATGCTATGATTTTTTATCTTCTTCCTTTCTACTCCCTGGCTACAGGCTGATATAATAAGTCATTTGGACTGGCCAAACAAACAACCTGCCTGCTAGCCCCTCTGGCTCATCATCGCTATCCCTTAGGGCTCCGGTGATGGACAGGCCCGAGGACTCTAGCTCTTCCTTCACTGTTTTCCCACCAAAAATCAAAACAGCATTTCCCCCCCAATAGATAAGACCTGGTATGCTTGAGGGAAAACCCACTTGTTTACAGAAACAATAGGAGGATTAGAAGCCAATTATAATTTCCCCTCAACAATACCTCTATGAATTCCGTAAATTGGCAATGTGATGAGTTGCGGATGAGCATTTTGTCTTATCTACAGGGTGGCCCAAAGCTCTGGTGATTGAGCTCTGGTGCAGAAGTTCCCCTTCTGAACCCCCTTGCTGGTTGGGAACATGGAGAGGGATATGGTGGCACACAGCATGAGCTCCAAAGCAATGGCCTGAGTGCAAGGTGGTGTAGCCGCACTTTCTCCAGACTCCACTTTTTTCTGACGTAAAATTGGGGAAGAAGGAGGTCCTGTTAATGATGGCCTGTTTACATTCTATGATAGTTAATTCTTTGATTACAGTTCTGTGACTTCAAATTCCTTCTATAGCATGTTAAGCAAGAAAACAGTTACAAAGTGAGATAATTACTTTGGGAGCTAAAAGCACTGGATAAACCTATGCTATTTATATTAGCTATGGTGTAGAGCAGGGCTTGGCAAGTTTTTTCTATAAAGGGCTAGATAATAAATATTTTAGGTTTGGTTTTAAAACCTCTCAACCCTGCTGTTGCAGCAAAAGCAGACACAGGCAATATGTAAGTGATGAGCAATGCTGTGTGAACTGCTGTTTCATTAAACTTTATAGACTTTATAGATGCTGAAATTTAAATTTCAGATAATTTTTATGTGTCATGATGTATTTTATTTTTCTTTTGATATTTTTCAGCCATTTAAAAATATCACATCATTCTTACTTTGCAGGGTGTAAAAAAAACATGCAGTGAGCCTGATTTGGCCCATGGGCCACAGTTGGCCAAGCTGATGCTTGGTGTAGAAGTCTCAGTCAGAGCAAAAGATATCCTGTTGGCCATTCACATGGCCCCTGCTTGCTGGGTGAGAACTGCCTTTTGCGGCAGTGAAGTTCAGTTCCCATGTGGTGAACACGCATACTCTCCTAGTTCCAGCTGGTGTATTCTCTTTCCCAGGGTCACCCCACTGGCGTCTCACCTTCAATATGAAGAGGGCTATCTTTGACCCTCTTCTTTCCAGTTTTGATCTTGTCCCAATTTATATATAAGGGGTATTTTTCTTCATTGGAATTCTTGACTTTCTGAGTTATTTCAGGACCAAAAAGTAAAAAACAAAAACAAAACAGGAAAAAGTACAGGAAAAAAATTCAGGCACCTGACACCAAACTGTAGGCAGCCCCCTCAGAAGGTGCCCCAGAGTTACAGAGTCTCAACAAGGACCCAACTGTCTTCTCAAGGACCCAACTGTCTTCTTGATCACTCTGGCTCGAAAACACCAGTGACAATGAACTCACTACCCAAGCTGTTGGGGGCTCTGATGTATAGAAAGCATTTCCCCAAATCTGTTGACATTCATCCCCCAAGAGTTTATGTACAATACTCAGAATTTTGCCTTTAGGGGTCATGCAACTTTTTATATGTGAGAAGTCAGTTGAGGGTCCAGAATGAAATAGCATAAAAATAATTAATTTCCACTCGAGTAATAGCTGCATAGCTAAAAATAACTGAACCATCATCCAGGCTGACATGAGAACGAGTCATACCCTGTCTCTTTCCTCATTTCACTTAGTGCTGCTCCCCAGGGGCAGCCACTTTTATTAAGGAACATTTTAGTTGAAATACACCATACAAACAGAAAAATCAGACATCTCATAAGTATCTTGCTGACGTTTTTCATGAAGTGAACCCTCTTGGAAATGGCATTCCAATCAAGAGATAGAAAATGACCAGCCCCCCAAATGCCACTATCCACCCTAGCTCTCCCCAAGGATAGTCAGTACCTTGACTTCTAACACCCTAGAATAAACTGAAGGAAACACTTTAATCATTTCTGTTTTTATTTCTTCTGGTAGTTTCTTCCATATAAATAAATAAAATAATTATACAGAGTTTTTTGATTGATCAATTCTAGACACTGGTTTTTTTTTACTCCCTCCCATAATAAAACACTAAGCTTCCCTATACCAGCTCCCCACATATAATTACATCACTTCCTTCACTTACTGGTCATCTATGCAATTTTGGCCACATTTTAAGATCTCCATTCCCTCTAGCCCCTTCACTCACCCAGGTGTGTTGTATCTACTTTTATTATTATTTTGGGTAACATTTATATTTTATTCTATAACCATAGCTAAGCCTGTGTAGTTTGTCTACAGACTGATGGGACATTTGAAACCCAATAAATAGTATTTAGGTGATTTTTACAATATTGTTTATTGCAGCATCATTCAGTGCCTTATGATTATAATCCTTCTCCACAGGTTCAATACCATGCCTCAAGAACCACTTTAAGAAGAGTATTTCCAGACTCCACAGTGCCATTTTACTTATTCTCACATTTATTCCATGATGAATGGAAGAGAGAAGGCATGATATTTGGGGCCTATGAATGTCAAAGAGACAGCCTGAAGCCTTTGATTTTAGCTATACCAGCATAAAACACATACAGATTGTCCAGGTTGGTGGTGGTCTTGTGTTCTGTTATTAGTAGTCAGAGTGTTTGCTTTTACTGAGAAACTTCTGAAGGACTGGTGCTCCAATGAGAGGCAGCGTTACCTTTAAGATGACTTAACTACTTAAAAGGGCAGTGTCAAAAGCTTATGTGTTCTTAAATGCAGGTAGTCATAAAATCAGTAGCTAATTGATTTACATTAGCACTCAGTTTTAAGAGAAGGGTGGCTCTTAGTGAAAAATACAATATGGGAAGAGGTTTAATTTTTTTTGGATTACCCTTTACCAGGTAGCATGTAATTGCATTAGTAATCGGAGTCCTTTGAGCAGAATCTCAAACAAAGGATTAGCAGGAAGGAAGATGGAAGAATGCTGACTTCACAATAACTCACCGCCTTCCTAACGTGATTATATAAATAAATTCAAGCAATATTTTCCAAGACGCTGGAGCCTGATCGTAAAGGCGTGAGGGGGCCCAGGGCCTCCGCATGGCCCCTGGTTGGCAGGCAGTAACTGATTGCTGTAGTAGCGAAGGGCAGTCCCCAGGTGGTGAAATATCCAATATCTCTGAATTATCTGTCAGCACTCAGAAATTATTGAAGCTGGGCTGACTTCTCCAGTGGGGAGCAGGAACATCTTGGCTTCATTTGGCTAAACAATGGGGTTAAAATGGAAACTCTCCTGCTGTGACCTCCCACCAGCCCACGTGGGTCATTCGGCTAGCTGTCAGTGGTGAGAGCCATGCAGGGCTGGCTCTGGACACTGCAAACTTCTCGACCCCCAGAGTCAAGGAGTCCACAGAGCTGAATTTCAGCCTCCCATCTCACCACCAGCAGGGAATTAGCTAATCCATCCTGTTTTCTTCTTTCATCCTTACCAACAAAGGCAGCAGGCAGTCTTCCCTGGGCTGAATGGATGGAGGTCTGGATGACACATCAGAGAGCAGTGACATGTTGGCTGCATTGTTTGCCAGAGAGTCCTTGAATTGCTGTTTTCACTTAAGCCAAACACTGCCTTGGAGGCCTTAGTTACTCCATTTGTCGGGTTGGGCAAGAAGCCAAGAATAATGGAACAAGCCCCTTTCTTCCTGGTCCCCCTAGACTTCTGTCCAGTTGCTGGAGAGAAGGATTGCAATCTCAGTTACTTTAAGTCTCTCAAATCCAGGTCACAAGAAACTCTAGTCTGATGAATGCTCCATGGGAGGTATAATGGGACACAAGATGTAGGATACTTGGACAATGGGTATCACTACCAGGTTGTGAGGGTGGGAAATGTCAAGTAGCCAAGCAAGGACTCAAACCCAACCTTACTAGTTGTGTGCCTAGAGCAAGCCACTTGATTTCTTAGCCTTACTTCCCTCATTATTAAAATGAGAGTAATTATAATTTTTTTTCTGTAGGGGTCAAGTGAAACAAAGATGGGAAAATTCTTAGCAGGCTGTATGCAAAAACAAGGGTTTGTTGTTATCTCTGGTTGTGCTCACTGGTGTACAGGTTGAGTTCTAATCAGATGAGTTTCCAATGAATTGGGCATTCTTTTGGTTTTCTTCATTCACTTCTCTGCCTGGAATGTTCTTGTCCCCTTCCCTGTCCATCTGATGTCAACCCACCTCTGACGGATTGGCCACTACATTTCTTTGGTCATCATGAGCACCCTTTTATCTCACAGCTTGGCTCATTGGTGGCCAGATGTCATAGGGCCAAATAATGGGGGTGGCCCCAGAGAAGAGTCCAAAAGGGGCTGACAGGTGTGGCTCTGTCAGTCCTTGATGATGAATACAAATCATCATGAGTCTGAGACCTCCTTGAGGACAGAGATGGAGATTTGTAACCCAAGTATTGGACTAACCATCAACTGATATCATATATCATGAATGGGGGACTTTCGGAGCGCACCCTGCACTTACACCAAGATGAGTTGAAGGCTCCTTACATCTTGCCCCTTAGATACCCTACTTGGATCACCCTAGTCCTAGGTCAGCTTTTATGGGCCAGGCATAATGGAGAATTCAGACACAAATAATAAGGCCTGGCTGTTACCTTCAAGACACTTGCCATCTTTTAGAAGCATCAATAAAAAGAAAATTTCATTTGTTCATGCAGCAAATATTTACTGACTTATTCCAGGTACCTTGCTAGACATTGTGCATTCAAGATGGGAGCTCACTGTCATGGCCCTTGTGGAGGACATGTACATGGACTGTTACAGTCAAGTATGATAAAGAACATGGTAGGGAGGCACAGGCTATGGGAGAGCTATAAGGAGACAGATAACAAAGAATGGGAAAGCTGGGAAGCCTTCTTAAGGAGGTGGCACTCATCTGAGACCTAGGAGGTGAGAAAGAGCTGGCCAGATTGATGGGGGTGTGGTGGGTAAAGAAAACAACAGTCGGAGAGAGCAGAGATATACAAAGCACATGTGGGAAACAGGATAATTTGGTGTTACTGGAACTTAGAGTAGAATGGGCACTGGGAGTTGAAAGTATGATGGATCATCTGAATCCTCAATTATCTTATAAGATATGCACTATTGTCCTCATCTCCATATGACAGAGGAGGAAAATGAGGATCCAAGAGGCTGGGTAGCTTGTCTTAGACACAGAGCTAGAACTGAAAATTTGACCTTGACTGATCTATTTCCAAAGCCCTTGCCTTTAGCCATGGGAACTATGGGAAGGGTTCTCTGTGACGCGTGATATAACATCATGGCTAGACTGCCTGCTTCCACCACTGACGAGCTGCGTGACTTTGAGCCAGTTACTCAACTGCTCTGTCTTTCGGATTCCTCAGCTTAAAAAAGAAGATACTAATAATATCTACCCCATCGGCCTGGGTTTTCTGAGGATAAAATGAGTTAATACTTGTAAAGTATCTTGTAGATAGCCTAGCATATAATGAGGACCCCATAAACATCAGTTACTATTATTAGATTGGATTAGAAATGAGAGAGACTAAAACAAATATCACATCTCAGTTGGGAGACCGGTGCAGCTGTGTGGCTGAGAGGTGTTGGCGGGGGTTGGGGGGTGAGGAGGAGGGACAATGTGAGATGAAATGCCATATCCACTTTAGGCTAACAGTCTAGGGACTGGGGCTTAGCCACCTTCTGGGCTGGATTTCCGTGCTCCTTTAAGCTTCCCACAGACTGTTGGGGACGTGCTGCCTGCAGAAAGGTCGGTTGCTCCTAAGAATGATATAGATTTCTTTTGTGAGCTTCAGGAAACCACATCCCAGTGAGCGCTGCGGTATTGGCTCGACCTGCTGGGACGTGTGGTTGCCAGGGGCAATGCAATCAGCTTCTGGACCCATTCCTTCTTCCTGTGGCTCCCAATGACTTTGTTTCCAACTGAGTTGTTAGGGCCCTGTCACTTCTAGATTTCTGTTTTCTTGTCCTGAAGGTGGGGAGCCAGATGTTAGCTCAGAGATGGAGTGGTTGGAGGGACCAGCTTGGAACTCCCAATCTAGGGTGAGAGGGGGTTAGCTCATCAACTGCCCTGGGCCCTCCATGTGAGGCAGATCCAGCTTTGGTGGGATTTGTGGGGTGCCATGAAGGAGTATCATGCTGGTCATCCCCTAGTCCCTCCTCTTGTGGGCCATGTAGCCCTCCCTTGTCCCTAGCTGCCCACTCCCATGGGTAACTTGTTCAACTTCTGTTCATGGGCTGGGGTCTGTGGCAGAAGCAATTCAGAATACAGAGGAAGTTCAGTGATGGTTGGAGTAGTCAGCAGAGGCTTTTGGGAAGAGGGGACATCTGGATGGGTCAGGGGGAAGATGGCAGTGTGGTTTCTGGGTAGAGAGAGAGGGACAGTGTCATGATAGAACACTGCACTGCATCCGAGCCCTCTGACAGCAGAGTATCCATCTGGTTTTCTTACTACTCTATTCCCAGAACCTAGCCCTGGCTGAGAGCAGGAGCTCACCAGACAGATGTAAAATGAGAGTGAATCACACCCAAGATTAGGAGACTTTGGTCTGGATTTGGTTCTATCATTACCTTGTTTTATGACTTAGACTCATTATAGCTGCTCCTGAAACTTGGAGTGTGGTTTTTGCCACTCAAACCACAACATCTGAGAGTGGACATGGAAGCTGGTCCCCCAAAGAAAGTATTGGAAAGCCATTATCAGAGACAAGAGAATGGGTGATGAGAAGGCCAACACCCACACTCCACTCCCCACACAGACACACACAGACACACGTACATAAATGTGGATATATGATTCAGTGGTGCATTTCTTCCTGTAAATTTTCCCCCAAACCCTTCACAATTGTCAATAGGCTTATAGTAATAATCACTGTATTTTATTTTATTATTTTAATGTTAATTCATTATTTTGAGAGAGAGAGACAAAGAGACAGAGAGAGAACAGGGAGGGGCAGAGAAAGGGGGAAAGAGAGAGAATCCCAAGCAGTCTCCACTCTCTGTGAGTGCAGAGCCCGATGTACAGCTCAATCCCACAAACTGTGAGTACATGGTCTGAGCCGAAATCAAGAGTCAGATGCTCAACTGACTGAGCCACTCAGGCAATCTGGATCAGTGTATTTCAGTAGGTTATGAGTACAATACAGAATTCAAGCTTCTCAGCTCAGGCCTGGATCTTGCTCACACCACAGAGAAAGAGATCCTTAAAGTCCTTCAGAAGCTTGGAGGTGATTCTCCAGGACCAGATAATAAGATAATACTCCAGAGAAGAAAGGGAAGATCTATTGGCAGATTCATGTATTTACTCACTGGCAAGCATTTGTAGAGTGTCTTCTCCAGGCCAGGCTCTGGATGGGTAAAGGATGTGAGTTAGAATGGGCTATGTTATGCTGGAATAATAAACACTCCCTAAATTTCCATAACTTAAACAACAAAGGGTTTTTCTTGTTCATGTTCTTCTTACCACTGTAGATAAGCCTGTTCATTCTTCCCGTGGGATCAAGCTGAAAGAACAGCTGTTCTCTGTGGCAGGGGAAAATGGAGCTGGTAAGACACACACTGGAGTTTAAGTTTAGAGGTGAGTGGTGTGGGGGCTGAAAAGCTGGTAGGGGCTTGATGGTGAAAGCCCTTGAGTGGCATGATAAGGACTTTGTACTTCAACTTCTAAACCTTCCTCAGAACCAGTCTTGCCTCGGGAGCTGAATCTGCACATTTCCTCTTGGTGTCCAGGATCACAACAAGCACTTACTCATGACAGGTCCGTGGTCCTGGGAAGCTTTCGGTCTGCAGTTGCCCAGATCATCAGCTCATGCCTTGGCATGGTCTGACCTGGAGACTCTATGACACAGAGGAGAAACCATTTAGAAGAGATAACTGGAATGCACGTTTAGTTTAGATTTAAGCTCTCACCATCTCACTATAATTAAGGGCCAAGTGGTTATTAAACAATACATTTACAGAATTCTGACAACTGTGTAGGAACCATTCCTCTCCTACAGTGAATATTCCCCCGTAAATACACTTGTAATACTCCACTGGCTTTTAATTAACCCGACTCGCCTATAAACCCATTTATCTTTTAAAAAGAAGGTTGTTCCACGTGCAATATGTGCCAATAGATAATTAAAATGTTTCTCTTAGAGAATGAACAGGGAGATGTGATCTATGCATTTCAGAATGTTATTATTAAAAATGTTATTTATTGAGGTTTAAACACTTGTTACTTGGTAACAAAGACGGTGTCTTTAATACCAAAATTAAACAGGCACCACAGACAGAATGTGCATGCTAGTAAACCTCTTGGGTCATAATTAAACAGCACAAGTGACAAACATTCAATTCTTGTTTAGGAAACAAACACCATGATCTGGCTTCCTTTCAATCAGGAGTTGGGAGGGTGTGTCCTTGTACTTCTAGGAGCAGCCTGGACGTGTCGCTGTTTCAAACGCAGACATTACAGATTTTCAGAGCCCAGTCTCTTCTACAAATAACAGCTACAAACTGTGTTAGGAACCTCAGAATAGAAGACAGCATGAGGCTGCTTCGGTGAATGGAGATTTTTGCAGAACTAGTGACTGACCAGAGCCCCATGCCCGTGAGTAGACCTGGAGCCTGGTGATCTCAACTCTCAAAAAAAGGCCATCCTGCCCACTGGTAGAAGGCAGCTTGGCAAAGAGGGATCTTTCCTGCTTCTCATGCCTGTCCCAGCTTGCCCACCCTGGAGAAGCTTCATGGCCACAACTCACTGTGAAGGCCCTGGCTTGTTATCCCATTTACCATTAACCCCTTGTCATGGATTAAATTGTGTCCCCTGCCTCACTGTGCCTGTGTTAGTCTGCTAGGGCTAATCTAAAGAAATAGCACAGAGAGGCAGGACTAAATAAGAGAAATTTATCCTCCAGATTCTGGAGACTATAAGTCCAAGATCAAGGGGTTAGCAGGGCTGGTTCCTTCTGAGGCTTCTCTCTTTGGCTTGCAGGTGACCACCTTCTCACTGTGTCCTCACATGGCCTTTCCTCTGTATCTGCACTCCTGGGTCTCTTCCTCTTCTCGTGAGGGCACCGGTCATACTGGACGAGTGCCCAACTAGTCATAGCCTCGCTTAATCTTACCTATTTAAAGGCCATATCTCCAATACAGTCATATTGGGAGTTAGGGCTTCAACATGCAAACTAACAGAAGGACGTAATGTATTCTACAACAGTAAGCTTATTTGGAAATAAGATGTGTAAGTCAAGATCATCAAGTTAAGAGGAGATCATTAAGGTAGTTCTCCTCCAGTATACCTGCATCCTCATAAAAAGGGTAGATTTGTATAGAGATAGGCATGTGCCCAGAGAGAACAGCATGTGAGGATGGGAGGCAAAGCTCAGGGTGATGCACCCATAAGGCAGGGAATGCCAAAACTGGCCTATAAACCACCAAAGGCGGGGAACGAGGCATGAAACATGTTCTCCCTCTCAGCCATCAGAGGGAACCGAACCTTCCAACACCTTGACCTCAGACTTCCAGCCTCCAGAACCATGAGACAAAGCATTCTGTTGTTACAGCCACCCAGTCTGTGGTCCTTTGTCAAGGCAGCCTCAGAAATACATACCCTCCCTGACGAAGAAATTCTATCATGTTCTGGTCCTCCAGCAATCTTCCCTAGGTTCTCCTGGAACCCTAAACCACTGACATGAGAGATAAAGGTTCTCAGTCATCAAAACAGACTGAGCAAGCAACATAGGGCATACAGAGAGTCCCTTAGGGTGGCCCAAGAAAATATAACATATTACTTCCTTTTAGATATACTACTTCCTTTTAAATACCTCCTTTTGTGTGTATTTATCATGTACAAAATATTACTATAGTAGTATATGTATGTGCTTTATAAATAGACATGTGCACTTATACTGGAAAGTCTACGTTTTGATCGATAGGGGTGCGTGATCAAAGCGGCTCATACACCACTCTTCTACGGGAGTCAGGGCTGAAAAATTAGAAAAGGCATTTCCTGTGGAGCAGGATTTAACATAATAATCAGAAGAAAAGATCTTAAAACTCTATGGAGAATTCTTAAGGCTGTGAAAGAAGATTCAATCAGCAAAAGATTGGAGACAAAAAGGTAGGTTTCTCTATTGCCCCTGAGGACTGCACTGTTTATGCCCCTAAGGACTGGGATTGTTTATGACATCATTGCACATGTCACAGCTTATAATGTTGGGGCCTTCTTCAAGCCTCACCCCAAGGTACCGGACATCAAGCCTGTCCATGGTGAGGTCGCCAAGAGTAATCACGGTGCTTCATATGGAGTGGGCTGGCAGTGATTGAGCCGGCACCAGAACACGGGGAATCTTTCTCTTTAAGCCACTCCATCCTGAGAGTGACAGGTGAACTGCAGGTCAGGAGGAAGGAGGAGATGAGTGAGACAGAAAGAAGCAGGAAAGCAGTCTCAGAGGGAGAGGCAGGTAAGCAGAGAAAAATACAGGGATATGGTATCTGAGAAGCAGAGGTAGAGATGGTGGGGTGGGTGGCACTGAACAAGGAGGCAGAAGGTTGGAGGCAGAAGAGCAAGGCGAAATCAAGAGATAAATCCAACATTGTTAAAGATTGTGCAAACACTTGGTAATTTTGTCATACATCATAATTTTAATTATGTTTAAGGTTTTGCTTATATATGATCCCAATCTCTATCTTGTTCAGTCATTTGAATAAACATCTATGCATCCCTTACATCTGGTATTTTGGGCATTATATTATAAGTTCTAGAGAGGGCTGAGCCTCAGGCCTGGGAAAACACATAGTTTTGGGGGGCCCTGGGGCACCAGTCCTCAAGTTGGGGAATGGAAAGCTCTGAGTGTCAGCCATTAAGCCACCCATGTGGGTGTCCTGGTACTCCCCCAGGAAGCTGAGAACAGATGTTCTCTCTGCCCTGGTAGCTGCCTTGATTCCAGGAGAAAGAAGAGAGAGAATGAGCAAGGACTCTGGATGCCTCCCTTTCTCTCCTCCCGGTGTTACCATAGTATCTTGTTTCCTTGGTTACCGGTGGCCAAGGGAAGGACACTGGGCAAGTGCAGGATTTTGATGGCGCTCTCTAAAGAGAGATGTCAGCAAGGACCTTGTCTCTTTTAAAAGAACACTCGTTCTGAGAGGTTGCTAAGGAATGGGGATGGGGAGGGGATTGGTGGGTCTCTGTGAAGTTGGAATTTAGAGATTTCATCTCACCCATCAGAAATGAGGGGCTTAAAAGATAAACCTGAGAAATCAAAGCCAGGGAGGCCTTATCCAGATTTGCACATCGCTGGAGATCTGAAATGGGCAGGAAGGCCATGATACTAATTAAGAAATGATTTCTGCAAATGCCCCCTTTAACTGCACCCAGCTTGGGCTAGCTTGGTAACTGTCCTACTATTTCCCCTGATAACTAACTACCCTTGGGATATATGGGGATGTGCCATTTCTGCTGTGAGCATATGGCATCAGCCTTTGAATGTCCCAAGAGGCCACAATAGACTTATAAAATGCTTCCCTGGATCTTCTTTTTGGACAGCTAAATGATGTGAAAGAGAGCAGCCCTCAACTCTACTCTTCTTTTAAGAGTCAACCAAGATATTTTTTCCTCCAATAAGTTTGTCCCGACCTTTCAACCTAACTTAGAGCCCAAAGAACTGCATGAACATTTTATCATTGCATTTACTCTGTCGTTTACTAATGTATGATTACTAGTCTGTCCCCACTACCTGATTTTGAGTTTTCTCATGTTTATTTCTTTTTTCAAAGTGTTTTATTTTTGGAAGGAGAGGTAGGTAACATGTAAAGGGCTGGAAGTACCACCATTTTAGACCAGAGTGAGGAGTTCAGACTCTAGGGCTGTAATACAAAGGTACGGAGGGCTAAAAGGCAGGACGTTGACACATCTGATGGGCCAGACCATGAGGTCCATGCTGCTTCCTCTCATGTCTTTTTGTCACATTCTTAACAATTAGTCATGACAATCCCATACCTTACATTTGTTAAAAATGCACCATTAACAGAGAACAGCAGTTCTCCTGAGTCCCCTCTTTCCCTTCCTGGACCCCCATGCCATGGTCTGGAGGAAGGACCATCGGGCCATGGCTAGTGCTGTGTCTTGTGAGCTGCCCTGAAGATGTAGGCATCTGACTCCTTCCTCAATCCTCAGCTGTCCCTTGAGCAGCTCTCATGTGTCCAGCACCCAGCTGGAGGCTGGGTAAACAATGAGTAGACAACGCAGTCACTGCCACCTTCTAGAAGGAGTTTGGACTAGTTATAAAATTAAGACTTGCCTGAAATAATTAATCAAGTGGTTTAAAGCAAGATCAAAATGCATTTTCAGATTGGATGGCAGATAGACAGCTAATGGCTATCAGAACTCAGATACCTGGTGATGTAGCAGACATGGATTTAGAGTTCCTGTAGAGACCCGAAGCAGCTAGCTCCCTTGATAGAAGATTCCCAAATACACTGTAGTTCTGCCAAACCTGCTGAGACAGAACAGACACTCTGGAGTAAACCCAGGAGAGGGTGTGATAACAGCTGCTTCACTCAGAGCTGGCCGCCCCCATTACACATGCGTGAGCTCACACACACACACACACACACACACACACACGCACAGACACACACACCTGCTTCTTTAATACCTATGATCCTGGTAGAAGTGAAAAGTTCACTGCTGCACATTACTACCCTGACCTTTAAATGTCTGCAGGTAAATAGCAGAGAGGTAGGTGTAAGAGTGGGAACCCTCAGCCAGAATTTTGAAGTCCTGAGGACTGGCCCTGCACATTGTGCTACTGACCTGATTTTAGCATGTTCATAAAGCCCTTCTATTAAGCAACCTACCAGCCAGTTAGCTGACCAGCATTAACAATTTTTTATTCTGTTTATTTTAAAAATTTCCAGTTTTATTGAGATAGAATCAACATACATCAGTGTATAAGTTTAAGGTGTTCAGCACAATGGTTTGACTTAACATTTGTTGTCAAATTATGACCACAGTACATTTAACTAATGTCCATCACCTCAAATAGACATAATTTTTTAAAAAAAGCAAGAAGAAAAAATATTCCTCGTGATGAGAGCTCTTAGGATTTACTCTCCTACCAGTTTTCATATATACCATACAGCTGTGCTACATATGTGTAACTATAGTCATTGTTTCATATGACCTTTTTGTACCTATTTATCTTATAACTGGAAGTTTGTTTTTTTTTTTTGACCACATTCCTCCCATTCCTCCTCTTTACAACTTCTGCCTCTAGTAACCACAAATTTGATCTCCTTTTCTATGGGTTTAGTTTTTTCTTTTTTTACATTTAATATATAAGTGAGATTATACAGTCTTTGTGTTTGCCTGACTTTTTTCATTTAGCAAAATGCCCTCAAGTTCCATCCACATTGTTGCAAATGGCAGGATTTCCTTTTTCCTTCTAGCTGAGTACTATTCTTTTGTATATAAACACCACAACTTCTTTAGCCATTCATCCATCAATAGGCACTCACCAACCAGCATTTATTGACTTTTTACTGTCCACCTGGTGACACAGCCCTGATAGGTGTCTTCAAAGATCTTTTAGCTCACTAAGAAAGGTGACATGTACATAGAATAATCATCAACTGACAATGAGGTGGCTAAGAGTTTGGCTTCAGACCATGAAGCCCTGAATAAAAATCCCAACCCCACCATTTACTCATAAGGTGTGAAAACCACAACCCCTCTATCTAGAAAATGAGTATAAAAATAAAATCTTTCTTCTATGTTGATGTGAGAAAGAACTGGAGGTCTTAGCATTCAACAAATGTTAGCTCTTTTTACAGTATTGCTCAGTAATTTATTGCCATTCTTATTTAGATTAGTAATAATAATTTCATCTTTAGGAGACTGGGCTCCTAAAGAGTTGGAGAAATGTATGTGGAAGGTTTGTTGGGCAGTGTTCTTGGGAGACAATACCTATAAGGAGGTGAGGGAAACAGGAGGGGACAGGGATGAAGCTGGTCCTATAGGGAGCTCTGGAGTAGGGTAGTCCTTCAGAGTTGTCCAACTAAAGGCAAGGAGGTGCCTTTGTACCACTACATCATCCAGTCACTGGCCATGGGAAAGGCTTAACCTTGGGTGAGGCAGTTCTCTGCAGCTGAGGACGATCCCCAAAAGGAACACCAGGAGTCTGCAGAAGCTGAGATTCCCAGCAGTCAAGGGTTGGATGTGTCTGTCCCAAAAACGGGATCTGGGTTGGGCCACTAGAGTGTACTCAGCATACAAGGGACCTTCTGTATGACATACTGTGTTTCTTTTGGAGATTATAACTTCCCCAAGATAAAAGAAAAGTGTTGGTCTGAAGTTACTTCCAAGTCCAGTGCTCTGTGGGCTGAAGGAGTCAGAGAAGGCTTCATGGAGGAGGTGACCTGAACTGGGCCTGAAGAGTTGTCAGGGTTTGGCTAACAAAGCAAAGAAAGGAGGGAAGGCATCTGGGTAGAGTGGAAGGAAAGGGAGGGCCCAGCCAGTGTTCTGTACAGGAAAGCCCAGTGACCCCAGTAAATTATTTTTGAATAAACAAATGAATAAAACTACAGATACATTAAATGCTATAGTGGGAACAGAAAAAACAGATCTTAGAGTCTGAAGACCTTAGTTCAAATCCTAAATCTTTTACTTATTACCTGTGTGATCTTGATCTTGAGTCTTGATCTCTCTGTGCCTCAGTCTTCCTTGATGTAAATGGGGATAATAATATTTAGCCATTTACTAAGTTGCTGTAAGGATCAAATGAGGCAAGATGAAATGATGGATGTGAACATGCTTGATGTCAATGATGTTATGAGAGACCAGGTGAGTCAAACCTTCTGTCTGGCAAGGTCAAGAAAAACTTTCAGAGAAGGAGTCATCTGAGTTGGGTCTTGAAAAAGAATATGTTGAGAAGTAGAGATTAATTTTAGGCAGAAAAAAGAATGAAGAAAGGGACAGGGATATTTCATAAGAGAGAAGAGAAATTCTATGAAGATCCTGGAAATCATTTTCTTGCAGGCCTGACTTACAGAGATCTTGGGGTTTCCCAGTTTTTGGAGGTCCTACCTTACCCTAATTTTTAATTATAACCCAGTATTATTTCCTTACATGCAGAGTACACACCACAGGAAGCCTTCTGAGAGGGTCTACAGTGATATTCTCCTAGATCAAAGAATCTTGTGTCATCCCCCACTCTATACAATATTAGGACCTAGGAACTTCTTCTAATCAACAGAATAAAACAAATGTGACTGGGTGTCACTTCCAAGATTAGGGTTAATACCACACTCTCATTCTCTGCTTGGCTCTTCCTGCTCGTTGCTCTGGCAAAACCATCTGCTATGTTGTGAGTCTCCCTGGGTAAAGGCCCACATGCTGGTCAGCAGCCAGCAAGAAACCAAAGCCCTTGGTCCAACGGCCTAGCAGAATCTTGCCAACAGCTATATGAGTGAGTCTGGAAGTGGATCCTTCCAAACAGAACCTTGAGATGACCATAGCCAGGGACTGACACCTGGATATCAGCTCATGAGAGGCCCTGAGCCAGACTCAATAAAGCTGTGTGTGATTCCTGACCCACAGAGACTGTGGGACAAGAAATGTTAGTGTTTGAAGTCACTACTATGATAATAGGTAACTACCACATCAAGGAAAGGCAGAGAAAGCAAGTCACCGTTAGATATTGGAAAGTGATATTCCTCTTAGTCCCTGGAAATGGGAGAGATAGGAAAATGGTAGTTACCCAAAGAACATCATGAGACATCCTAAAACCATCGGGGGAGGGGGCTTGCTTAAGCACATGGGTAACCACTAGCTTAGGTTGCCAATTGTCGACCATACTCAGAAGTAGATGGGTTTTGCTTTGCATACATAAAGTTTGGAAACTGTTTTTGAGATGGTTGCTACGTTCAAGTTCTAGATTTTATATAAAAATTTAGATTTCCAGCTTTTCTTGCAAAATGAGAAGATTTGACAACACTGTGTTGGGCAATACAACAGGGTAGAACCTTGTTACAGGAACAGAGAGGGTATATGGACAGATTCAGGTAAAAACCTAGATTTATCTAGTGTAAGAGAAACCAGCAAGGGATGGTACTGCACCCCAGGGCAGTGGGGAGCTATGAGCACCCCAAGGTCTGAAGGCACAAAGGGAGGGAGCAGCAAAAGCAAGCCAGAGAGAGTAGTTGTAGGAAAGGGCTCCCTGATGGGTGTGTCGCCTCAACAGAGTCAGAGCCAACTTCAGGCAACCTGGCAGAAAAGAAGCTGGGGAACAGACATCTCGTCTACTCCCCTCCCACATTCTGTGTCTACTCCTGGGGCCTCTCATATCTGAACCAGTGCTGCCCCATAGAACTTTCTGTGATGATGGCAACGTTATATATCTGCACTGTTCAAAACCATAGCAACCAATCACCTGTGGCTATCAAGCCCTTGAAATGTGACTAGCATGCCAGAGGAACTGAAATGTAAAGTTTTAATTTCAAGTAATTTGAAATTAAATTTAAATAGCTACTTGTGATGCTTAATTTTGAGTCAACTTGACTGGGTTAAGAGATGCCCTGATAGCTGGTAAAACATTATTTCTGGGTGTACCAGTGAGAGTGTTTCCAAACAGATTAACATTTGAATCACTATCCTGAGTAGAGAATATCACCTCCCACCCAGTGAAGGTGGGCTTGAATAGAACAAAAAAGCAGAGAAAGAGTGAATTCACTCTCTGTGCATGATGGAGCATCCGTCTTCTGCCCTTGGATATTGGTGTGCCTGGCTTTTGGACTCCGCCTGGAACTTACCCTTTTGGCTCCCCTCATTCTCAGGCCTTTGGACTCGGACTGAATTGTACCACCATCTTCTTGGGTCTCCAGCTTGCAGATGGCAGATGATAGGACTTCTTTTCTCCATAAGTGTGTGAGCCAATTCCTATAAATCTCTGTTTATGTATATCTGTATATATCCTGCTGATTGTTTTTCTTTGGAGGACTCCAATATGCAACACAGTGGCTGCTGTGTTCTACAGCACTGGCTAAACCTTCTGAGAGAAACAGGGCCAGGGAGCCCTCAGATGCAGTCCATTAAAACTGGCCTGCTGTGCACAGAGAAGGGTGGGCAGGGGCTGGAGGGGAAAACAGAAGGTGCCCAACAGTTACCTTTGCCTGGGACTGAGACTGTGCCTGTCTGATGTTTTTTGACACAAGTTCCCACCTGTGTGGGGATCACTCATTTATGTTGACTTCATAGCGCCTGTTGTGACTCCCTGCAAACTTAAGGAATGGAGTCACAGGTTGAATTATTTCTCTCTAGAATTCACATATCTTAACCCTCTCAGAATGTGACCTTATTTGGAGATAGGGCCTTTATTGTGGAAACCAAGTTAAGATGACATCATCATGACTGGTGAGTTTATAAAAATGGGAGACTGGGACACAGACACACAGAGAGGAAGACACAGGGAGAAGAGGGCCATCTCCAAGCCAAGGACAGAGGCCAGGAGCAGACCCTTCCCTCATGGTGCTCAGAAGCAAACAGCCTGGCGGATATCTTGACATCAGACTTCCAGCCCCCAGAATTGTGAGACAATACATTTCTGTTGTTGAAACTACCCAGTCTGTGGTCCTCTGTTGTGGCAGCTCTAGCACACTCATATGCATGTAAAGGTTCTTTCCCAAACCCTGAGGTTGCAGGATTCTGTGTGCCCATTCCCCCAGAGCCAGGTGCAGAGGACTGTGGTGGTGTTCACTCATGGAGCAGAAGTCTGAAATACCATGGGGCAGGACATTCAAGGTGCCAGATCTCAGAAAGGTGCCATGAGACCGCATGTCTGTGACAAGGTTTCAGAGCCCTATGACCCCTGGAGACCGCTGTCAGGGCTGTGTTCAGAGCTCCAGAGCTTTGCAAAGGCCATTGGCTGCAAGGTGCAGCTCTGTGAGCTGTGCTGAACTTGGCCACGAGGGAGGGGTGCCGTGGTGCCTCTGGTTGCTGTGGTGTTGCTTCCATAGGGTCTGACAAGTCCCCTCTTAAGTACTCAACCTCCTGTCTGCTTAGATTAATTGGTCGGTAACTTCAAGCTGCATGTGCCAGCAAGACTTACACCAAATTAGCATTTGAAAAATATTATTAAAATGACAAGCAGACCACAGAAGAATATAAAGATGTGTATGCATATTTGACTCCCCTTGGAAGCTGTCTTCCCATCCTCTTCCCCTGCCACCCCCCATCAGACAAGATTGTCCCTCCTGTAACTATGCTCACTAAAACAGTGCTGGGGAGCTGGAGGTGTTCTCGCACTGCAGCTACCCTTCTGCTTGCTGGGGTTCCTGCAGGAAGGAGGTGTGCACACAGAAGCAATGCTGGATTGACTGTGTGGTCTTATTTCATTAACAGCAGAGTGAGCTTCTGAAGAGCAGTTTCTGAGACTTGTAACAGGGCACAGACTTAACAGCTCCGGAGTAAAGCAGAGCAAGTGTTTCCCTCATTTATGAAAAGAGTCTGGACATGGGCAGTCTAGGGCCAGTATGACAGCTGGGCCATCATTAAGGTACTGGGCTTGGGGCTCTTTCTCTTCCACCAGCCTCTGCAGCATGGTTTTCATCAAGATTGCCTTTGGTCCAGAAGGGCCCTGGAGGTCCACTCTCACAGCCATATTCCTGCCAGGAAACAGAAGGGGAAGGTAGCAAAAGGGCATTCGTCAGCAGTCACCTGCTCAAGGGGGAAGGGGTGCCTCTACACCCCATGTGACATGTCTGTGTGCAGCCCACTGGCCATTATGATCTGCAAGGAAGGCTAGGAAATAAAGGGCCTGCTGGCTGGGCACACTGACTCCAGAGTTAAATTGGAGTCTCCTACTAAGTCAAAAGGGAGAATAGATATTGGGTGGGCAACTGGCCATCTGTGCCACAACCCAGACCAGTCCTGACCAGGTCAGCTGACCACATGGAGATATGAATTTAGGACAGGAGGACATCAGGCCCTTCCCAGAGGGCTGAGCATGTGGGGACACAAAGTTCATGGAGAAGCTTCATCCTGGGGGTGAATGCACTGGACCCTCACAGGACCTAGCACTCTGTAACTGTGATAAACTAGAAAGAATGACCAGGTAAACTGTGGCATACCCACACTGGAGAACACTACACTACATGACAGTTAATAATGGGGAGCATCTCCATGTACCCACATGTGGCAGCATCAGACCCCTGAGGGCTCTGATGCCTCCCTTCCCTGTATTTCGTGTCCCTCTAACTGCCCTGATGTTCTCAAGGGTAATTTAGAGACTTTGAAGGGTGGGGTGCTGCTTGCAGAGAGAGGGAGAGGCCTTTATTCCAGAAGACTCTGAGAAAGGAGAGTAAGTGTCCCCAACAGCTACAACAGAAACTAGACACTTCGCTGGAGCAGAATTGAGAAATGTTCAAACTCTGCAGAACCCGGGCAGAAAGCCTTGAGCCACGATGGGGCCCAGGCACACTTTTCCCTTGATAGTTGGAGTGGAGTACACTTTTCCCTAAGAAAGGTCTCCTTGGGGCCCCGATTTCTGGGAGTCCACCTGCAGCTCTCTGGCACAAATACACAAGTAGTTTTGGTTGACCTTAATTTGAAGTGATTTTTTTTTAAAGTTACTTTTGGATTTCTAATTACAAAAGTTTACTGTGATCAACAGAGCTTATCTGGGCATGTGGATCATGACTTTTGTTTCTGTCTCTGTGCCTTTTTGTACTCTGTTAAGTTAATCAATTACATGTTTTTATAAAGACAGATTATACAAATATTACTCAAAGGAAGGCCTCTTTTAAGGTTATAAAGAATAGAGGTTATACCCCACACATTCCCAAATATTTCCTTGTAGTAAATTTAGAACATACAGAAAAGTAGAAAGAAAAGACAAAACACCCAACAGTTCAGAGATTAGCATTGCTAAAAGTTTAGTATATTTTAACGTGATCTTTTTCTTTATATGCACATAGTATTTGCTTTTTAAATATCTAGTATGCATTATGATATACTCACAAGCACAGTTCACAGTGTATGATGAGCATTTTTCCGCATCCAGAGGTATTCCTCTACAGCACAGTATGAATGCTGCTTGTAGAGGGTTTCTTTATGTGGATGAACCATAATTGTTCTACCTAATTCTACTATTGTTGGAAAATTATGTCACCATAATTCTTTTTTTTATTGGAACAATACTGCCTTGACTGTTCTCAAACACAAACCTTGGGGTACAGCATGGATTAATGTGCAGATACATTTCTAGAAGAAAAAACCATAATGAAAGGCATGTACATTTCCAAGGTTTTTGGCAGGTGTAGCTGAAGCATCAAATTCTCCTTCAGAAAAGCTAGCCAGACTTCATTCCCTTCACTGGAGTATGAGAATGCTAGGTTCCCTTAAGTTTGGGCTAGCTATAAAAACAATTGAGCAGTGTTTCAATTTAATAGGCTAGTTTAGTTAAGGTAAGGGTCAAGTAGAGAGTGAGCAGGTAGACCTACTGGAGGAACAGTGTGCTCTGGGTCACTCATCTGAAATAGCAAGTTGGTCATCCATGGGACTTCACCAAAGACATGCCTGACATAGGCCCTGCCCTCTGGCTCATGGCAAGGTGGGGAGGCTAACAGAGCCCCAACAATTGCAGGGCAGACCTAAGTCACTCAGGTGTGTGATTGATGTGACCCAGCAGGGGGCCAGAAGAGAAAGCTTCAGATAATTCTTGGTCATATCTTGGTCAGTTGAGGCTACTAAGCCAGAATACCATAGCATGCATGGCTTAAATATTTCAAAAACAACAAACATCTGTCTTTCACACTTCTAGAAGCTGGAAGTCTGAGGTCCAGGTGCCAGCATGTTCAGATTCTTAACAAGAACACTCTTCCTGGTTTTCAGATGGCCATCTCTCTCATATCCTCCCATGGCAGAAGGAGAGAGAGAGAGAGAATAAGAGCTCTCATGTGCCTTCTTATAAGGGCACTAATTTCATATGGGGGCTCAATCTCATGACCTAGTTATTTCCCCAAAACCTAATCTCCAAAATCTATCACACTGAAGATTTAAGTTTTAACATATGGATTTAGGGAGGTCACAAACACGTAGCCCATAGCAGGCCATAATGATGTATCTAGGGCCAGGTGAGTAGGTATGCACATGAGCTAGTGAGTGAGGTCTCGGAAGAGGGAACAGCAGGTGCAAGGTTCAGGAAGAAAGGTGCAGAGTCCTGGTGTTGCCAGCATGAGAAGGTGTCATTATCCTGGGTGCCATTTCCTAATCATGTTTCTTATTAGCAATTAATTTGCATGTCTCTGGACCTCTCTTTATTAACCTGCAAAATGGGTACACTTGAAGAGAGCAGGCTTCTCTGACTTCATTATGAGAGCAAATTGATTTCCTGGAAGGAACATAAAGCAGGAGCTTGGACACACCCGTGTTCCAGCCACAACACCACATTCTAGTTTTGTGTCCCCACAGAGCCCCTTAGTCTCTCCCTCTGTTTGTTTTTCCATAAAACTGGCTAATAATAATAACAACTGAGCCCCTTAGTCTCTCCCTCTGTTTGTTTTTCCATAAACTGGCTAATAATAATAACAACTGCAGACCTCTTGCGTGCTGGAGATAATGTACATGTCGTGGTTGTAGTTTATCATTTCTGAGCACCTACTATGTGCCTGAAACCATTCTAAGAAGACACAGCCTCTGTTCTTAACTCTGCTCTAGTGGAGAGAAGGGACACACAGGAGCAGCTGAGATGCAAGGCCATCCATGCATAAATTATCAGGATAGAGGAATCAGAGGAATACAAAGGAAGGCATTTTCCTGAAGGAGTCAGTGGGAGTTTCAATAGCCCTCAAAGAACTTTGAAAAGGTAATCTTCAGTATTCTTCTATAGAAGCCTTTTTATTTATTTTATTTTATTTTATTTTTTTTGCCTTTTGTGTCTGGTTTCTTTACACAATTTTTTCAGGGTTCATTCATGTGTATCATATATTAATACTTCATTTTTATTGCTGGATAACATTCCATTGTACGTATATGCCACATCTGTTTATCCATTCATTAGTTGATGGAAATTTGGATTACTTCCATTTTTTGGCTATTACAAACAATAATATGAACATTCATGTACAAGTTTTTTTTTTACGTCTGAGTATTTTTTTTTGCATTTTTTGTAACTTTATATATTTTTTAGAATATAACACTATTTTTTAACATATGCAATTATTTTCCATCATTTACAATACAGTAGTTACAATGACACTCCAAATGGATAAGCAAAGTAAAAAATCAAAACACCAACTTCTATTTCATGTAATTAGACTTATACAAAAATTAGAAGGTTAAGTAACAACTAGTTAATCACCTAATTTCACAGCTATCTGAAGTGGCAATCATTATATAGCAACTTATCTATGATACATTCAAGATAAATGATACAATTTATTACTTGCCCATAAGCTAAAACACAGCCTGCTTTAATACCTTTCCTTAAATTCCACCTCTATACTACAATATACTTGAGGTCCATGCAAAAAAAGTAGCTACCTTTCATATAGGAAATGGATGATTAAGTCTTTGGTGTTGTAAAAGAAACTTCATTTAAACATAACCACCCCCACCACCAAAAGAAGAAGAGGAAAA
>NC_043715.1:33312468-33318563 GCF_006229205.1 Suricata suricatta | reverse complement strand
CCATGGTTCATTTTCAGTATTAATAGTCTCCCTTGATCTGTGTCCCTCACTCTTCCCCGCTCTCTTTCCCCCTTCCTCTCCCCATGGTCCCCTGCCAGGTCTCTCCTGTTAGACCTATGAATGCAAACATATGGTATCTGTCCTTCTCTGCCTGACTTATTTCGCTTAGCATGACACCCTCAAGGTACATCCACTTTCCTACAAATGGCCAGATTTCATTTTTCCTCATTGCCATGTAGTACTCCATTGTATATATATACCACATCTTCTTGATCCATTCATCAGTTGGTGGACATTTAGGCTCTTTCCATGATTTGGCTATTGTAGAAAGTGCCGCTATGAACATTGGGGTACATGTGCTCCTATGCATCAGCACTTCTGTATCCCCTGGGTAAATCCCTAGCAGTGCAAAGCCCATACTGTTAAGTACACCCCCAGGAGAACTCAGTTCTTGCTGGGATTCCCTGACTCTTGAATCAGAAGGAACCTCAAAGAATATTTATTTTGTTCTGTGGGTTCCTTTGAGAGGCAGCCTGGCACCATGTGTGGGGTCTGGAGCCAAGCTGATGGTGTGGAAGTCCTGACCATGCCAGCTGAGCATGCCTGGGTCTAAGTGTGGTGGGCACCAAGCCCAAATGGGCTGGCACAAAGGTAATAAGCTATTTACTCTAGTGTGGTAAGTAAAGGCATGAGTTTCAGTCAAGCAGATCTGACTTGCATGCACCAGCTGAGTGACGTGGGGCAGGTGTCTCCACACCCAGTCCCCTCATCTGTAACACAGGTATACTAATAGAGCCTTGCCTCAGAGGGCCACATGAAAATTAAATTAGCTTAGTCTTATCAAGTACTTAGAACGAAATCTGGTGCTCAAACCTTTGTCAATATTACTTATCCTATGGAAATCTATGAATTCTCTGGCTTTCCAATTTTGGGACTCAGCATCAGGGAAATACAAATCAAAACCACACTGAGATACCACCTCACACCAGTCAGAGTGGCTAAAATGAACAAATCAAGAGACTATAGATGCTGGCGAGGATATGGAGAAATGGGCACCCTCCTACACTGTTGGTGGGAATGTAAACTGGTGCAGCCGCTCTGCAAAACAGTGTGGAGGTTCCTCAAAGAACTATCAATAGAACTCCCCTATGACACAGCAATAGCACTGCTGGGGATCTACCCAAGGGATACAGAAGTGCTGATGCGTAGGGGCACATGTACCCCAATGTTTATAGCAGCACTTTCAACAATAACCAAATCATGGAAAGAGCCTAAATGTCTTTCAACTGATGAATGGATCAAGAAGATGTGGCATGTGTGTGTGTGTGTGTATATATATATATACACACACACACACACACACACACAATGGAATACTATATGGCAATGAGAAAAAATGAAATCTGGCCATTTGTCGCAAAATGGATGGACCTAGAGGGAGTCATGCTAAGCGAAATAAGTCAAACAGAGGACAGATACCATACGTTGTCACTCATAAGTCTAAGAGGGGAAACCTAATAGGAGACCATGGGAATGGGAAAGTGGGGGGAAAGAAGGAGTGAGGCAAATCATGAGAGACTTTTGAATGCTGAGAACGAACTGAGGGCTGAAGAGGGCGGGGGGAAGGGGAAGGGGGAGTGGTGGTCATGGCGAGGGGCACTTGTGGGGAAGAGCACTGCACTGGGTGTTATGGAAACCAACTTGCTAATAAACTGTTAATAAAAATAAAATAAAATAAAATAAATAAATAAATATAATCTAAAAAAAAATTTTTAAGTCTTTAAGCACTTTATGCTTAGTGAACATGTCCAGCCCCTACTTTGCTCTGTTTCATGGTTCTTTTATTTTAAATTTTTAAAAATCTTTATTTATTTTTGAGAGAGAAAGAGGCAGAGTGCAAATGGGGGAGGAACAGAGGGAGAGGAGACACAGAATCTGAAGCAGGTTCCAGGCTCTCAGCTGTCAGCACAGAGCCTGACATGGGGTTTGAACTCAAAAATCACAAGTTCATGATCTAAGCCCAAGTCAGATGCTCAACTGACTGAGCCACCCAGGTGCCCCTTAGTTTCATTGTTCTTATATGAAGTTATTCTGTTACTGATTATGATAATAATTTTAAAAATAATAATTCAATGACTTTACTCATATGAGGACTTTAAGACACAGAACAGATGAACATAAGGAAAGGGAAGTACAAATAATAAAAAAACAGAGAGGGGGACAAAACATAAGAGACCCTTAAATATGGAGAACAAACAGAGGGTTACTAGAGGAGTTGCAGAAGGGGGGATGGGATAAATGGGTAAGGGGCATTAAGGAATCTACTCCTGAAATCATTATTTGCACTATATGCTACTTGGATACAAATTAAAAAATAAATTTAAAAAATAATAATTCAATGATATTTACAACTAGCCCATATTGAAAATGTTCAGTGAGTTGGGCACCATGCTACACAGTCTGTGTGTCTTATCTCAGTTGACCCTCCCCCTTCCCAGAAAACACTGGTGATATTGTAATCCCCATTTTCCAGATGAGGAAATGGACTCAGAAGAAACTTGCCTCAGATCATATGTGGGATTCAAACCCAAGTCCTTTGGACCATGTGGTAGCTCTTAGCCACTATACTTAGCTGTTCAGGGTTAGGACTTTGGAGACAGACTTGCAATGGGGAGTAAAGGGAGAGGTCAGGATGGATTGAGGGGGGAAGTCAAGTACATGTTATTTTTTCTTAATCTGAGGATGCTTTGGTGGACACCAGGGGCCAAAGTCCCAGGGTAGTTTTGTTGACCTAGCCATGCTGACTACGGAGAACCCCAGGATCAAGTCAGGGCCTAGCCACCCTCCAGAAAGTCAGCTAGGCATCTGGACCTGTGGTGCTTGGGAGAAGAGATGGGACAGACAGACCACAGCCTGGGGTTGGGAGGCTGAAGCCTGTACCATCTCCATCCAGGAAGAGACCCTGAAATCCAGATAGGCTGCCTCCCTCCAAATGTGCAAACTTTCCTACCCAAATCCTACAGGAAGGGATCTTTCAAGATATTTGCTCCATCTCTTTAGTCTATAGATTCTGTGACCCAAGAAAAGGAAGGAACTTACCATGACTCTGCACAAGAGAGCTGCAGCCACCATTTATTCTGTGCTTCCTGTATGCAAGACCCTGTGTTCAGTGTTCTCCCTCCTTCTCTCATTTAATCCCTGCCATAGTGCTGAGTGGTTTTCCCCAGAGCCTGACATCATGACATTCAGATCAGGCTGGTTCTCATTGTGCCTCAGTGACTCACCAACAACTGCTGCTCAAGGCATGGGGCTGCCCTACCCCCACCTTAGAGGAGACCCAGCTTAGCCAACATTCCTTGTTTTTCAGAGATAGCTGGCCACCTTTCCTTCTGGGCTCTCCTCTACTCCAGCCACACTGGCTTGCTCCCAGGGCCTTGAACAAACCAAGATCTCACCTTCCTCAGGGATTTTAGGCATGCATCTCCCTCTGGAAAGCTCTCCTCATCATGCACATCCCTCCCTCCCCCGCCCTGCCTTGCCTGTCCATGTCCTGCTCATCCTCAGGTCTCTGCTTACATGGCTTGCTCAAATAAATTCTTTCTAACCTCTCCTTTCCAAATGAGATCATTTTGTTTCCTTCACAGCATATATCCCAATTTGTGAATCTAATTTTATTTGTGGGCCTATTTGCTGAACTCCTCCCTTCTGCTGAACAATGAGGTAATGGAGGTTAGTGGCATGGCATTTTGTCCACCATAGAATGCTCCTCACCAACACAGTGTCAAGCACAAAGCAGAGCTCACCAGACATTTGTTGTAAATGATGGATGGTCAGAATGGACTGAACATGAGTCACTTAAAAATCTCCATCTCTACCTCTAGTTTTTGGAGTTCAAGCTTAAATATAAAGGTTATGGAAGAAAACTGCTGAACTTTCTAAAATATTGATCAAACTAGCTAGAAATCAAAATTAGATTTGGGGGTCTAAGTAGTTCATTGACTTGTAGCTGTCAAAGGCTATCAGGGATGCAGAAGTTGATGTGAGAGAATGTGAGCGACAGCTCAATGAGAAACAGGCAAACTGGGGCTGCCTCCAAGTTTGAGATCATCTTCAGGAAAAAAAAAAAGTTGTACTTCCAAGTTGTGTTAATTGGTAGAAAAACTCAATCTGAGAACAAGATTTGAAGGGCAGGGCACACCATTCTTTTGCTGGGTGAAGGGACAGTTGTGTAAGTTTGCAGGGATACAGCTACACTGGACCATCGGGAGCTGTTGGCGAGCTCCCGCACAATGGAAAGCTGTGTAGTGCAGCCATTAGCTCCGTTATGATCCTCATTTATGATTTTATTTACTTAATAATTCAGTCTTTCGTGTCATGAATTTTTGAGAGAGACATTCAATTAGGAATTATGACTGCAGTTTAGAGAAATTTATCTTCTTATTGGTGAGGTGGGTGCCAACTTTCTTTTATGGGTGCACCTGGATGCATTCCAGAGCATTTGGAAGAAACAAATTTTAGCACTTCTTCCTTTCTCCCTCAAAGCTTGGGAGTTGTGCCAGTTAGAAAAACCTTCCTGTGTCCTCTCAATTCTAGAACTGTTACATTGGCAGCAGGCAGAAAGGGCAGGGGTGCTTTGGTGACGTCTTCCAACCTGTACAGATTTTTCCTAAAATCCCACCACTTCCAACTGCTTCCTTGCACCACATACAGGTGTGAAGCCTACTCCATTTAATGAGGTCTTTCCCCCAGAAGACACTCTCATTCTGATGTTTGCTTCTAATACTTCATATCTCATCAGACTCAGAGTTCATCCTAAGCTTGCCCACAGGAATACTCACCACCTCCTCCAAAATCCCGATTTTCCATCTGGACTGTGTTACATTAGTGTTCCTTGGTTATAAGTAATGGTAATGTACTCTGTCTAACAAACAGAAGAAGAATTTATTAGTGGCTTACATTGTCATTGGAAAGCTGAAGACGTAGGTTGAGAAGGTGAAAAAGGAAGGCACCGAGGTGGCAGGAAAGCTGGACCATCTCTCTAGTTAAGGCAAGTGAGTACCAACCATTGTATCACTCAGCTCAACATGGGAGCTTGAGGAGAGAACATCTGATTGTCTGAGCCTAGGAAGCAGAAACCAGGGCACTTTGATGGACAGTCCCATCAGACTGTGTACAATGGGAGAGGTGGTTTCCCTCAAACAGAATAGGATGTGACTGTCTAAAGAAGAGGGAACACATCTAGGCAGGCAGGGAAAGGTCAACACAAGTCTGCTATTTTGGGAGGGATTTGGACACCAAGCCACCCAAAGAGTGGCTGGAGGAGTTGAAACCCAGTACCCTAGAGACAAGAAGGCTTGGTAGTGGAATTTGGCTTTTAATTCTTGAAGAGTAGTTTGAAAAAAATATATTTCTTCATTTCTTATAATGATGTCAGGAAGGTAGGGTTATTATTCCCATTTTATTTATGAGGAGACTGATAATCAGAAAAATTGAGTAGTTTGCACCAAGTCACATTATAAGAGGGCAAAGCTGGTTCAAACCCAAATTTGTTGGACTCTCAAACCCATGCTGAATGCTTCTTTTTGACTCATTGAGGACAGAGTTAAGAAAAGTGGATAGAATAGGTTGAAAAATCAAGCAGAACTTGGGTAAATATCAGGGAGAACTTCTCTTGTATTTTTATTGTTTAAAATAGAGCTGTCTAGGCTGGGGGACTGGGAACCATACTATGGTAAAGAGGGGGCTGTGAACCCGGCAACCATTTGGTGTGGAAGAGGGCATTTGAAGAAGCCACAGGACCCGGGCGCGTTCGACATGTTCTGTGAAAAGGCCATGGAGCTGGTCCGCGAGCTACACCGCGTGCCAGAAAGGCAGCTGCCAGCCTTCAATCAGGTGTTGCTGGGAAAACTGGACAGCAACATGTAGAAGAATGAAACTAGACCAGTCTCTTACACCATACACAAAAATAAGATCAAAATGGCTGAAGGACCTGAATGTGAGACAGGAAACCATCAAAACCCTCGAGGAGAAAGTAGGGAAAAACCTCCTAGACCTCCACCGCAGCAATCTCCTACTTGACACATCCTCAAAGGCAA